>NW_009927707.1:80299-112249 GCF_000696875.1 Nestor notabilis | reverse complement strand
CAGCAGGAGATGGGAAACTCAGCCTTCTTAAAAAGCCCAAGACAACCTTCCCTGTGGAAAAAATTCAATGTTTTTTGAACATTTGCTATTAATTAAGTACTCAGTTAAGCATAAAAGCAGTAAATATCAAAATGATCACTTAGATGAAGCGAAGCGTACATGGAATTCCGAGTAATTCTGCCCTCCTTCAAAGCTTAAGACATGTAAAAGCCATTGGAAGAAATGCTACCGTGAAGGCAGGACTCAGTATCCAAGGAAGCCACAGAATGAGATTAAACTCCAAATTCTTTATGAATACCCTTTTCTGGGCAAAAGGAACTAACAACCTGCCCCAGTCCCTTCAAAGGGATTACTTAAGGGTGGAGTTATGCATGTACCTGAAAATATTTATAGGAATTGAAGTCTTTATGCAAATTGAAAATAAATTAATCAGTTCAGTGTTTCACACGGGCCTCTGGTGAAGGCAGAATACATGAGCCTGTCCGAATAAAATATGAGATCATTCCATAATCTCCATGAAAGTAATTCTTGATGAGGTTATGAATAATATCGGTTCTCATTATATCTCACTCTTGTTTGAAGTCATTCTACATCTCAATATGTGCAAGTCGAATATTGCTCCATCTGGAAATACATTCCTTAAAGGAAGCAATTTTGCTCATGTAGAAAGCCTAATCCTACAAAGTCCCCAGGAAAAGATTCTGCTGACTTCAAAGCAGACCGTCCTTCATGCAAAATATGGTAACAGTTATCCAGCCCTTCTGCACATTATAAATATCCATTTCATCAAGGTCATGCAATGAGATACACTTGAACGACTCTAACTGCTTGCTCATTTTAAACCCTGATTTCAATATACTGCTCCCTGAGTCTGGGTTGAGTGTGAACACATAATACACACGGTACAACTCCCAGGTTGTTAGGTATGAAAACTACACTTGAACCCATTAGACTTTGTCTGGTTTTTAACATTAAAACACACTTTTCCCCCAGCAGCTGAGGTTAATTTGAAGCTCATGCATATAGGGAGATTCATGATCAATGATGCCAGAAAGAAAAATGAAATACAAAAATAAGAAAGCGTGTTTCTTAATTGCTGTTATCTCATCTATGGTCAAAGATACCAGTGTGTCTTCATCACAACCATACGCCCAATGCTTGACATCGTTAGGCAGCACACTCAGAGTTGCAATCCTGTATAATACTTTGGGCTTTAATATTTCTAAACTATAAGTTATATCCTCAACATTGACTGAACCTCAGTGTGGGTTCTGGGAGATGGGTAATAACAAGTTGTAAGTGAAAGACTTTTGCTGGAGCATTAGAAGCTCTCTCCTCCCAGGCCAGGCAAGGAGGTCCCACTTCCTACACCTGAGGAACACCAGCCACAGGTCTATACTGCACTGGGAAAGGGGAGAGCACAGACCAGGCTGTACATAGCAGCATGCAAAACCAGTCCCATCACAATTGTGCTTGCTACATACCAACGGTCCTATGGGGTTTAAGAAGGTTCCTAGTGAGGTTTTTGCAGCTTTTCTAGCATGAAACCCTTAAAAATGAGACATCCCTGCCTAAACAGAAAGATACGTGGATGCAATCAACATACATACACTTTAATTGCCTTTCCCATGGCTCCCTGCAGGAAAAGGCCCATACCTTTATTCTGCAGATACTAATTTCAGAGCATTATTTTAAGGGGGGAAAAAAAAGAGTTAAAAAAAAAAAGGCCATTTGACTGACATGTATTAATTAAAGCCTGCTGGGATGTTTATAAGTTTGGTAATAATTATTTAATCAAGAAATAGCTGCCAAGCTTTTGATTCAATGCTGATGAATAGATATGTTCAAAAAGATACCTGAAGACAACTGAAGTAGGGAAAAATCCAGATAATTCAGAGGGATTTGGAAGGAGCGTATCACCGTAAGAACACTGACCCAGCATTTATTCATGTTCTGAGACCTTTAGCTTCTTTCCTGACTAAACACCATTTTGATCTGCAAATATTTGTTGGCATAACTGAGCCAAACATAAAGAAACCTACCTAAAGGAAACAGGATCAACAACCTGGCAGCTCCCTGACAACTTCTGATCCGTATATTCATTCCTTCCACTGTTCCCACATAAACATCTAGTAGGAAAAAAAATCTATGTCAAGTGCACGTCCACTTGCTTTTCCTTTAAAGCAGTGGATAAGCTTTGACTTCTTGACCAGCGCTAAAGCCAAGCGTGAGAAAAGCATTTCATAGCTCTCTGCTGTTGTTCTGGAAGAAAAGTCAGTTTTTCTTTCTCATTAAATAAATGGTATATTGGAGTCTCCTGCCCTGGCTGTGTTCACAGTGCAAACTCAAGCTTCAATCCACTGGAGAAACTGTCAGCAAGAGCAGCTGGAAAATATCTTCTATATTAAAAACAACAGACTGAAATAAAAATGCACATAATTCATTCAATTTTAGGTCTGTAATCAATATCACAATGCAAAATCATGTATTACTGCTAGTTACAGATAAAGCTACAGGTATGCTGCATCTTCTTGCACAACAAATTATGCCCAAAACTAGAAAGCTTGCAATCCAACATCATGATTCCTGCAAGAAGTGGATTCAGAAAGACCTCTGCATAATCAGGTGCCAAACTAGAATTAAAGGTTCTAAATTAGAATTAAAACCTCATGTAATGAAAGAACAAGGAAATCCAGAAAGATAGTGAGAAGGAGGAAAAACAGCCCTAGTACGAAGCTTAAATGATTTCTCTACAGTCAAGTGAATGTCATGGTGTATTTAAAAAGTTAAAACTCACACACACACACATATATCCTTATGTGTGTGCATACATATACATACATACATACAATAAACTGAATACATGGCTTAGAAAGCAAGACAGTTGCTTGGGCAGACACTTTTCTAAGGGATTAGAATCAGGGAACTGGATAGAAATGAAAGATTTTCCTTTCTGGACAAGTTTTTTCTTTCCTTCTGAAAGCAGAATAATAAACTGCAGACAGGGCTGTCAACTCAGCAATTCATTTATGCTTCTCTAAAGATGCTAAAACCTTCACAGGATCGATCTTATGCCAGTAATGTGTGCTAAACCATCACTGATATCCTCTGGAGTGGCAGGACGTACAGAAAAAATTGCACCTGAGCATGAAACCAGGGACTTCACAGGGATCTTGCTGCTGACAGGGGTTGCTGGTGGTTTAACAACAGATTTGTCTTTCCCCTATTCAGGTAAGAGTCTTCTAAATTTAGATAGAATGGGAGATTTTGTGAGCCTGAACTTCAACAAAGGTTTTGTCTGTCAGAGTGAGGAGGTGTAACGGGAACTAAGGTAGTAGAAAAAGTGCCCCAGCTCTCCTGAGCACAATGATTTTCTCCTTCCCAAGCAAACCTGAACTCAAATTTACCACATCAGGGGACCCTCCTGAGAATATACCATTGGTGCCATCATTTCAAACTCACTCCATTTGTTAACTAGCACCTGGCATTTTAGTCTTGTTCTGCTTTGTTGCAGTTCACCTTTTCATGAACATTCTTCCAGTGAAGGCAGAGCCTTGACAGATAGCAGTCTGCACTTACTAACAAGGTGTGAATAAATTCAGCAGTGCTGTTTCTCGAGGCTCCCTTTCCTTTAGCAAGCTAAGAGATATCACACCAGCCGGGCAAGGGGTAGAGCACACATCAGATCATACATGGTCCATCTCCTCCCTCTTCTTGTAACATGCCCAATTATCACACGCAACCTTAGTTCTTTCTGTAGCCTTTTCCACACTACTGAGGAAGTAAGTTTTATTCCAAGGCCGTCTTTCCTGTGTTTAACTTACCTAGGTGAAGTACTGAATTAAGCACCTCATTTACTCATTCACAGAGTAAATCATGAACAACGGCAACCTGGAGTAAGTATCTGCACTAAAAGGAGCACTTTTTACACAGCTGACTTATACATGGTAATCGATTTAGGATTAAAGTCTCGTGAAGATAAGGTTTTTATTTTTCACATTTCATCTCTTCCATGGTATAGGACAGGTGAGCTGCTTATTTTGAATGGCCAATCCATGCTCGCCCCGCAAACAGCCTGGTCTTCACTGAGATTTTACTTCATGCTGAAACACCATATTTAAGTGGTTAGTCTTCACGCAGGTGTCATCTGTTTAGAAATACAGAAATAGGTTTGCACTGTGTAAAAGTAACCCAGTGTAGGTAGGAGTTACAAAGCCCAAATAACTTCACACAAGATTTTCAGGAGACTGAGAGAATAAAAGGTCTGCAAAGCCTTAGCAGAAAGCCAGAAAACTCACATTCATGATGAGTAATACCCTGTTCCATATAGTTAACATTTTTTAAAGGGCAACCCTCTCAGCAAGGGTTGTATGCAGAAAGGCTCAGATCTAGTCGTCTTTACTGAAATATCCTTTTACAAAGGCACACAGGTGTGTGTTTTACCCCTCCATGCACAAAAAGACCTTGAGGATAAACTGGGTTAGTGTGTTACTGTGATGGTAGTTTTTCTGCTGAAGATGAGCACACATCATACACAGAAAAGAAAGCAGGAGCACAACAGAAAATTACATCTTGTTTTTCTCAGGCATAATGCTTGGAAGAAAGACAAGCAGAGGAAGATGCTTGGCTATTGTCTTTTGCATTAGTTTGTGTGGCAGGTTCAACTGCTTTGTGTTATCTCTAATGGTTCTGGGTCAGAGCACATCATCACCCCCTCACTGAGAAAGAGGCTACAGGCCAACAGATCAAGACTGAGATACTAACCATCCCCTCGCATCCTCTCTCCCCTACATCCCCCTTTCCCATTCCTCTCAAACTCTTCCTTTTTCAGGTCTGATAGACTCACATTTGTGAAGGCCAACCAGATCTATGGCTCTGGTTAGGTTCTGCATTTCAATCTCTCTGATTCTCCATTTGCAATTTGAATGGCTATGGATTCAAGGGTGCATCTAAAGCAGGGTCTGACACCTCCCCAGGCATATACAGTGCTTGGTCCCGATGGACGGTAATCCTTCTGGCCAGAAAAATAAACATTAATACATTTTTAAGGCGGAATCTTGCAATTGGATCAATTGCCTGACTGCAGAGACAGGACAGCATATGTAGAAGAGTGTTAAGAAGTCTAAAGGAGTACAAGAAGATAGATCTTGGACTCTCTTAATAGCTTAACATCTTAGGGGAGGAAGAAGGAAGTGCACTGTGAACACAGCAGCACTTTGGTGTAAAAATACAATGCATGGTTTATAAATTTTGATGAAGCTTTTTGCAGCAAGTTTTACATTTCTCCAATTTCAGAGAATAAAACCTATTTAATCCTGATCAGTCTTGCTGAGTTTGCAAGCTGAGCTCTCCATCATCTAGCTGAACCACGCTTTTGTGTATAGAGTATTCCTAAGGAAATGGCTGTGCCTTACTGGACTGAAAACTCCAAGTAGCTGTAGAACAGATACAGCAAAATCTGTCTTCTGAAGAAAGCTGAACCCTCAGCCTTCTGCTGGTTCTACTCTAGATGCATTGTTATTTCCTATGGCCAAATGAAGTCACATTAAATCCAGGTTATTCTTCAAAGCCTGCATCACCTCTCATATTATATGTACCATTACAAAAAAATTCTTAGCACTGCTTTGACTCCTACCTAAGCTACAATTCAGGAAACCTCAGAAGATGCGTAACAGCAAACATACTAAACAACAAGCATATGAGATTTACATTTTGGTTTTATCAGCAAAAGGATTGTGGAAATAATCTGTGGGCAAGTGAACCGAAATAATCAAGACAAAGAGATAGAACATGCATACAAATCAGAACATTACCTCTGATAAGCCTTGAGATCTGTTTATCTGCCTACAACTGGCTTGGTGAAAGCACTGGGCATGTCAAACATTACTTTCCATTACCACTGGAAGGGCACCTACTTACCCCGTAACATGGAGTTGTGCACTTTATCTTTCTGCATTTGCAGACTGCTAAAAAAGCCTCACAAGTATTTCATACAACAGAAAGGTTCACATTCGTGATTTGAGATTGATCTGATGCTGAACCACACTTATCACAGGATGTCACCTGGCTGGAGATGGGATTTCTTAAAACCAAATAAATATCCCTGCTTCCCAGCATCAGGCCATTGTGAGGCTCATTTGTGGCACTCAGAAACAAGGAAAAGTGCATTGCGTATTATCCATTCAACATGAATATAAAGCATACGATGTGCCATCCTAGCAGCTAGCTCAGCAGGCATCTGTAAACCCATGCATATACAACCTTGCTAAAGATTTCCTTCTCACCTGCTGTGAGAAAACAGTTTGATTTTGATGTTTAAAACTTGGTGCTCTTAAGCAGAGTGGCCATGAGCAGTTCTTGGATCTACTGCCTGCAGCACACAGGATCAGAATAGAAATAGGAGTCTGAAATACATCTTGTCTCTACTTTACACATGAAAAGAACTCTTGCAATGTATTAAAACTGGGTGTTATTTTATGGTAACAAATGGTTCTTTCTGTTCCTCTCTACATCCAAACTGTCTTAAATGTAAAATTTCATTTTTCCTAATGCTTTAGTACTAGTTAGTACAGCTATAAGTTTTGGAAAGAGCTGAGTCTTGGGAAATATGAGAAATTAAATTCTAATGCTGTATGAACATACTGCAGCTCCATCAGGAATAACCAGCGGTGATGAATCTTCACCTACCACGAGCTGCTGTCTGTTGCTACAGTCTTATATCACTTGCTTATATCTCACTTTTCATTATTCTCAATGTCAGACTCTCTCCAGTTTAAATAAGGAAGAATGATGCAAGCTGGAAAGCATCCTGCATTACTTAGGTAGTAATGTCGTAGGAAATTGGGATTGAGAGATTAGGGTTTAGATACCCTGCTACCAAAACAACACGTGTGCTCAGTTGTTACACAGTTTTTCTTGCAAATTTTGCCTTGATGATAGCACTGTATTACTTGAACAAAACCATTTTGCTACTGAATTCCCAAAGGGAAACCAAGAGAACCTCTATAACAGACAAACAGGTGAAAGAAAAGGAAGAAAACCCCAGCCTTGCCCCCTTCCAGACAATGAAAGGCTTTTTCCTCATGCTGCTCCGTGTATTTATTTGGAGGGCTATGGTCAGCACCAGGTAAGGACAAAGCAGCACCATTTCCCTACGGCACAATTCTCTCTAATTACCCACTTGTCCTTGTTAACATCATAAATCCTAAGTGGCCTTTCTTAGACTTAGCTTAAAACCAGTGAAGGTAGATGATGATCCATGGCATTGGGTCAGCACAGTAGCCGCTGATGATCTGGGATGTGTCAGAACGTGCCCGTAAGCCTCCACAGAAGCAGACAATGCACTTTCGCAGCGGTTATCTCAGGCCTCGCCCTCCCCAGTTAAGTGTTTTTATGCATGAGCAGGAGTTGAGCGAGGGCCAGAGCACAAAATCCTAACATGAGTTAATCCCTGCAGCTCCAGCCTTGGGAAACACAGAGGAACCAGCCAAATATTCTCCTAGTTAAAGGAAACTCGCCTGATTTCAGCTTCATGTTTATATTGCTGAGGGACTTGGCTCCGGTTCCCTAATTGGCGTACAGACCCATGAAAAGCTTTATCTCTCTTTCCAAAAATGTTGGTTTAACCTTGGAAAGAATGGGGCTTTTACATGAGGAAAGGCAGAGACTGAGATGCCTTGGTGGTTCTAGACACGTTCCAGGCTTTTAAAAGGAATGGCAGGCAAAACCTTTTAATATCTACTGTGATGGTGGCCTTCCTCCGGCTCCTGGAAGAGAAAGCCCCGGGCAGTCTGTGGTGCATAGCCCACAGCTGAGAGCATCCCCACCATGGCTGTGGAGATACGCAAGGTTTGGAGTAGGACCTGAAGCCCACTGGCTAAATCCAGACTTCCCAAGTATTCACAGCCTCAAAAGATTTCCTGATGGTAGCACTGGGTGGAGAGCTCAAGGCTTTACTTCTGTTCAGAACTGAACAAAACATACTCCTGAAGAGGGGGCAGGGAAGTGAGATCTGTTAAAATCAGTGTCCCAAATAAAGAAAAGTGATTCAATTACAAAAGCTGCAGCATTTTAAAATAAGGCTTCCTCGTCTTCCTTATTTCCTCATTTTGTATTGTGAATTTCTCACAGATTTTGCTTAGCTGATAAAGGGTACTTGTAAAGTGTACATCTAACACTGGCTGGTCAAATAAAATGGAGGCAAGTGGCTTGTCGAGGTAAAATCTCAGTCCTGCTTATGCCAACAAAATGCTGCTGTTGCCATCAGTGAGGGCCAGATCTCACTTTTGGTTCCCCACATATACAGTTTCTGATTATAAACAAGTGAAATGTAATGGAGGCAGAGTCATACCTTAAAATGTAAGAGCAGTAAGAGTGAAAATAAGGGAAAAATAAGATACTAAGAGAAAATAAGGAATATGATTAATGCAATATATAGCCCATTCTGAAAAGCAGATTTCTCTTCTACAGCAGTACTTAGTATGTCAGTGAGTTACATCCTTTAGTAACTACACAGCACATATTATAACTTCATCAAAGTTTAAAACAAACATAGTAATAGAGAGATGGAGAATGAGCATAAGCACTCAATGACAAATGCAAGCAACTGAACTGAGCTAGCTGAAACCAGCCTATCTCCACATGCATCAGGAAAACCACCGCAATGCAGCCAGAAAGTCAACCCTCGCTTTCCATGCTGTACCCAGACCAGAGACACAGAAGAAAACATGAATTCAGTTTAAGAAAACATAAAACCAGTTTAAATGTGTGTTCACATTTCATATAGTTGCTCCAGTTTGAGCTCTCTGATGTGGACCAGAGTGAGGAAAGAGCAGGTTTTGTTATAACATTACATGCAGTGATGCATAAGAATTAGTTGCCTGCAGTATTTATAACTCAGGACACTGGTGAGTATTGCCAGAGTACATCACACTGACAGATGTATCCCCCACTGCATAACCAGCACGGCTTTTTATCCTTAAATTAGAATCTTGCCACCGCAAACTCCAGAGAGTAAATATGTGGTTTTATTTAAAATTATTTTAGTAGAATTTTAGCAAAACAATTTACTCAGACTGTTCCTGCTAGAGTAATAGCAATTGATTTTTCATCCCGATTTTATTGGCGCTGTTGGGGGAAATTAAACCAACATTTCATGATCGTTCCAAATAGGAAAGCTCAGTCCCTTAATTTTCTTCTCCCTTTTGGGAGAATATTGGTAAAATATTCTCTCCTTTACAGAAGAACAACAAAATAGCCTTGGTTTTAGCATTTTATTGTATACAAACAGTTTTGTCTCATCACCCATTTTCTCCTGGAAATAGCATCTCATCAGTTCACTCAAAGGGCGGCCCCTAAAGTCCAGAGGGATCCAGAGTTTCATTTTATTGGTCACTCATACAAGCTGATGGAACAGCTTCGAAAGCTTCAGTGTTAGAGCAGCACGTTTGCATTTTGTCCTCAGTTTTGCCTTTTCTTCAGCCTCTAGAAGATAAATCGACAGGTATGGACAGTGGGTTTACAGTTGTCAGTAGCTGCTATTTCAAAGTTAGTAGGGTTTCCTTACATGTAATTCAGGCAACAAACCTTCCCTCCATTAAAAAAAAAAAAAAAGCCACAAGGAAGCAATGCAACTAAAAACATTGTATTCTTCCCCAAATCCGAGTGACCAGAGTCAGGCTGCTCCCATTCCTATTACCCAACCACCAGCATTCCACTCACACAGGATGTTTGCACTCTCTGTTCTAGCAGAGACACATTCCCAAATCAAGAACTCCCCTAGGTAGAGCCCCCCATTAGGAAGGTCAGTTAAACAACTTAAAGGAACTTTTAATTTAACTCCTGCTTCTCTTAAACAAAGGGAAAGGTGCCTTTGGAAACCCAGACTTCTCTCCTCTCTGCTACCGCTGTTCTCCCTTGAATCTCTACAGAATACATCTGCATCAATCACAAACAAATAGAGATAAAGGCTTTACAGTATCTTTTTTTCCCCAGTTAAGTGATGTAAAAAATAAAAATTACAGAGCTAAATATAAGATAACACTTAATTTGATCGGTTTAATGACCCTGTCTGTCAGCAGCACTGGTCCAGCTGTACTACTTCTGCACACGATTTCTCTAGTTCCAAGGAGAACATGTTAATCCCCTCTATTCAGCCGGGAGACAGCATCTTGATTAAATTTATGGAGAGAGAAAAAAGGAATTTTCCTTACACAAGAATATGGAAAACAGTCAAGGGAAAATTAGAACTCGTGGGGGCAAAATCACTCGCAAGCTGTGCAGGGGTTAGTTAAATATAAAAGCACACTTGGAAACCAGCGCTTGGCCAAGCAGGCTCCTAGCAACTAAATGCTCCACACGAGGTGTTTTCAGATAGGAGAGAAACTGCAGTTGTGTTGTTGGTAAGCGGAGCGAGAATTCCTGTCTCAAACATCATTTGGTGCCTGGTCTATGAAATGCCAGAAGGCTAAAGGGATGCTCCCATGACATCAAACTGAATTGGTTTCCTGCTCATTTTGATAGTGGCTGTACCGTCTCCAGAGCCAGAGGTAGATAGGTTTTCCTTTTCTTCATGGATTTTGTCCATAAAAGCAGAAAAATACTTAAAGGAACTGGCTGCAACACTTCAAACCTCACACACACCACAAACAGATGAAGATGGCACTCAAGATACACGCTGTGTTTCAGCGCTGTGTGTTAAAAATCCCTTCAAGTGTAAGCCAAGAACATCTCCATGGTTAAATATTACCATGGTTATTCCTTGTCCCTGGAATAACTTCAAGGCAGTGCCCACAACTTGGGGGAGCACAGCAGAGGCTTGACTGGGCCTTTCCTTATTTTTCAACTTGATGTCCGGAAGAAGGATGCATGACTCAATCTGCAGTTAATCACTGGAGTTATGGACACTTCCTAGTTCTGTATATTGATTTGGCATAAGATGATATGCACAGGGACAAAATAACGTAGAGCTTCATGTATGTGTAATAACTGGAATTAAGAGCTTACATTTACATTAAGAGCTATATAGCCATAGAACAGAATGCTATGATGCAGCCTAGAAAGCCAACCGTATCCTGGGCTGTATCAAAAGAAGTGTGACCAGCAGGTCAAAGGAGGTGATCCTGCCCCTCTACTCTGCTCTTGTGAGACCTCACTTCGAGTATTGTGTCCAGTTCTGGTGTCCTCAACATAAAAAGGACATGGAGCTGTTGGAGCAAGTCCAGAGGAGGCCACGAGGATGTTACGGGGCTGGAGCGCCTCCCTTATGAAGACAGGCTGAGAAAGTTGGGGCTGTTCAGCCTGGAGAAGAGAAGCTGCGTGGAGACCTCAGAGCAGCCTTCCAGTGTCTGAAGGGGGCCTACAAGGATGATGGGGAGGGACTCTTCATCAGGGATTGTAGTGGTAGGACAAGGGGTAACGGCTTTAAACTTGAACAGGGGAAGTTCAGGTTAGAGATAAGGAAGTTCTTTACTGTGAGGGTGCTGAGGCACTGGAACAGGCTGCCCAGAGAAGTGGTGAATGCTCCAACCCTGGCAGTGTTCAAGGCCAGGTTGGACAGAGCCTTGGGCGACATGGTTTAGTGTGAGGCGTCCCTGACCATGGCAAGTGGGTTGGAACTGGATGATCTTAAGGTCCTTTCCAACCCAAACCATTCTATGATTCCATTCTATGATATAGCCATTAAAATACATACAAAGATGGAAATACAATTAAAAAAATTAAGGAAATATTCTGTGGGAAAGGCTGATATGCTATTATGCATCTTAAATGTCAATTCACACACAGTTGTTCCCATTCACATACAGTTGTTCTCCTAAAACAAAAAAGTGGGAACTTGCCAAATCTGAAAGACTGTCATGAAATCCCAACAGAAACAAAGAGCAATGTAAGACGTTCTTCCGATGTGCAAGATGGAGTTAAGCTCTCAGGGTACATAAACTGTCACAATTTAATAAATATAAAACGAAAATAAGTGTTTGAAATTGTCTAAAAATACAGCAGTGTCAGGCATACTGAAAATGGAAAATAAAACTGGGAAGGAAAGAAAATGCACCAACCCACCAAGTAAGATACGGGTCCAAAACAACATCTTGCAACTTAAGCTATCCAACAGTAGTGTATAAATACCACCTGTGAAGCCCTTCTTTCCTGCTTTCATGTTATAAAAGCATATTTTATCAATTTCTCATATGATTTGGGGAATATTTTGCCTAGCATAACTGTTAAGACTGTTGGGTTTGCTCACAGATGGATTGATCCAATACTGTCCATTCCAGTGTCAGTGGGAGAGATCTAGAGAAGCCACTTAGCAAGTGGAGTGGTTTTAACTCCAGCCTGTGCAGCTCTCCTCTAAAAGCTGTATTTTTTTTATGGAAGAGCAATCTCCATCCAGGTCACAGCACTAAAGCACATCGTCTGAACCTCATTCTGAACCCCTGGTCTTGCAGCTGAGTACTTAGAGAAGCCAAACATACATTAGGCCACTTCGCAGGAATACGCAGCAGCCTATGGAGGAAGCACATCACAAATGGTTTTAAAAGCAGACCAGGTCCTCTTTGAAAGTGCAAAGAAGTCAGCAAGTTTACAGCAAACCACTGTGAAAATCTGGCTACAAAGATGAAAAATGGAGTGGTCATTTCCTAAAAGAACGAGTTCTGGTTACACCAACTTGACTTTCATAAGGGCTGGTGTTTAGTGCACAAATCTACTCATTTTATTAAAATGGAAAAAAAAAAAAGTACTTTTTCTGCATCAGATGAAAAAGATATCCCAAAATGTAACTGCTACAGCACTTCTAACTCCATTTAACTCCTTTCTGATTGAGGTTTCAAGCCCTAATGACTATCATACCAATTAATTTTGTGTGTGCATGTGTACTGAGGATGCCTAACCTATCATTAGCACACAGACAGACACACAGGCGTTCACACATAATGCTTGCTCACACCAGTGACATTCTGTCTATGGAACATCACATTTCTCCTGGATAATGTTATTACACATTTTATTGACGTCAAAAACCTTGTTTTTCAAGGACAGCAATATCTGTTGGCTATTTTTACCTACTAGCAGGAATTTGCAACTATTAATTGAGGTCTGTGATTCTTTAGTGCAATAGTTACCAGATCATACAAAAAGGAATATCACAATTTCTCCTCTAAATAATGTCAGGCCAAGAACAAACCTGAATTTAAATTATTATTTCAGTCGCCTTTACCATGTTTTTTTACTCCACAAATTAGTAAAAGTAAAAGCTATAATAAAATGATTCTACTTCACCCTTTTTCAAGTGACCAACCTTATCTGAGCTGGAAGAGCAGAAGTGGTTTGGAACATGTGCATGAAAGCAAAAATGATTGACTGGTATTTTCTCAATCAAAATGCAATGTTTGAAGGCAGCAAATTGGGTGAGGGAAGTGAACTTCTGTATTCTCTCCTCTCTGTCCCCCAGAGCTCAACTCTCTGCTTTCATACCCTGACACTGACAGTCAGTGGTGACGCAAAAAGCATAAATTCCCTGTACTGTAATACTCCCTGTACTAAGAGAGAGTGTGTGCGCTGCTCTTATGAAGCTGTTCTCCTGTTTCCAGATATTATGTGCTCCCCCCTCTCCCAATTAATATATTTATTTTTATTTATTTATTTTGCTGTGGCCATTCTAAAACATCTCAGATTTTTCTAAAACACTGCGTTTCACTCTTACTTCCCTCTACCACTTCATTCATCGCTTTCCCTGTTGCTTCTGGACCATGCCTACATGTTCTCCTGATCCCCCTCTTACAAGATATCTAGGTAGATCACCTCCTACAAGCCCACACAATCAGTTCTTCTCTTCTCTGTTTGTGGACACCTCCCAGTAAACTTCCTTTTCTCCATTGTTTCTTTTCCTTCTTGCCATTCTCCTGACAGTGAAACCCATCAGAGGCTACAGAAACCTATTGTGGCAAAGGAAGCTACTGATGAAGCTCCATCAGATACAGCACCTCTGGGGGCTGGAGAAGCTGCTGAAGAACTGAGTCATTCATTCAGGTCCTACAAAATCAATGAAGGCCATTGAGCAGGAACAAAGCATAACCCATCTCCTCCATCCCTAATGCCTCACTTAAACTACCAGGTCATTTTCCCTCAGGGCTCCATTAAACTTCAATGTCCTGCCGCCAGCCTGACCTGCCTATATAAATGATGCTTTTATTATAACATCTGAAACATAAGAGTGACCAATAACTTTTTAATGAGTGCACAAACAAGAACAGCAAAACCCCACCATATCACAGACGAAGAGCTCTTTGTATAGGGATAATCTGAGTTTTTCCTGTCAATACATTTGTTCAGTTTAATGTTCACCCACTGAGTTTAATGCATTTATAATTGAATCTTTGACTGCTTGGCTATGAATAAAGGAATAGGTCTGCTGCAAAAGGCCACATTGACCTTGAGAGCTATCAGGTTACAAGGCATTTTAGGAATGGAATAAACAGTCTAAATATGTCTTGGGAAGTAAAAAAGGTCCCAACGATGGAGTGAATCAGACAATCAAAGGATATTCTGTTCTACTAATAAAAAGTTTATCTTGTCTCCTACAGCTCTGTTAACATGGTGATTTTTATGTACTCTCTGACAACTCAGCAACTCAGCTTATCAGATATAGCTATTCCTTCCCAGCAGTTTCCATCATGTAAAGTTGGTAAACTCAAAAATACGAACGTTCAACAAAGAATAGTTGCCTCATTATTCATTGACATCCCCTACAATAATCTTTGTTCAAATACCTTTTACTTCTTAGTTTACTCCTGTAAACTAAAAGGTAAATAAACAGTTTGGAGTTTCATGGACTTTTTCTGAGGGGGAAATAACCCTCAAACATATATCTTTTAGCTGATCCCAGTCAAAGAAACAGGTCCTACACTTACCTGTAGATTGTTTCATGATGCATTTTTGAACAAAACCCCAGCAGCAGTGAGGTCAGCTTCTGGTAAATTCTGTGAATACACCAGAGCTCCACTCCTACATAAAATCATGATTTCTTTTCTCCTTCATACTACGTTCTGGCAGCTGCTCACAAAACAGCTTTTTAATGGCCTGCGTAAGCTCTGCTGACATTCACAATGGATATAACACCCGTGTAACACCTATCACTGACAAATGACAGTGCCCTCCGACTTACGATCACTGCTCCAATAATCCTGCCTGCTCTCCACAACACCATCAAAATACATTTATTCATGAATTTCAAATCAAGATTAACACTTATCCAAGTGAAGCTGAAAGATGGATGATGTCCTCTTCTTTATCATTTTCAAGAGAAACCAGAACAACAGACCACAACGCCAAGTGCCGATCACAGCAGCGCTCTTGTGGTAAGCTCTGTCCAACCTGAATGGATACTTAGGAATTTTAACCTCAGAAGCCACCCGGAATTACGACCTCACAAATCACAAGCAACTGAAGGACAGACAAAATAAAAATACTGAACTGAAACCATTCTAGCCTGTCTAATGAAATGACTGGAAACGTTAACAGGGATGCCATCTGATAAAGACATTTATGGAAGCTCTGCCAAAGTGACCTGGGGCTCTGTCTGGCAAACAGCTCCTCTGTATCTGGCCCCGGGTGACTTGAGAAGCTTTGGGTATGTCTGCATATCTAATGCAGGCTCTTCTGATAGATTAAGAGGCAATCTTGGCATGGGCAGCAGCAATGTCTTCTGAAAGCAGAGCAGATTTATCGACCTCTCGATTTATTGAAGGAAAAGAGATATAACGGCCTCTTCGAAGAGACAAACTAGGGAAAACTGTAATAGAACAACAGAACTCCCAAGACAAGTGCTGTTGGTAGGTCTCTAGTCTTTCAATTCCTCCCAGGGGCTTTCTCAAAGGCACTCTATTTCTGTTTTTTCAGAAAGAAGAAAAAGAGACAAACATGTGAAATGATTTCACACATTCCTGGTATGACAATGGACATGGCAAAGGAGGAGGAGGGAACCGCAGCAAGCGGCTTGTGTTTGTCTAGAGGACAAGGCAGAAAAAGGCAGAGATGAGAAAAACCTCCTCATATTTAAACCAAAAGCAACAACTTTTACAATGCTGTTAGATGCAGGAACACCATCTTGGCATAGGACAGCAAAACAGAGCACACAAGCAGCTGCTCATAGTCACACTGGCTGCCTTAGACTGTGTAGTGACGGTTTTGCTCAAGCATCATTGGTAGCAGTGGGATTTATAAAGCCCTGACCCTGCAGATGTGCACACTTAACTGTCTTGTGGTAGCTCTGATTTCTAAAATCTGTGAAGCACACACAAATCTGAACTTGTTTTCTACTTCCTTTACTTAGTCTACCATGAATACTGACATATACTTTAGACCACATGACAAAGTTGGCCAAGATGGTAATTTTTAAGAGTATTGAAGATCTGATATCAAACCCTCTTCTGTTTACCCACCGAGGTAATTCCACGGATCTCTACAGAACTAGTCGGCCATAAAAATCGAAATCCTATTGCTTTCTGCTGTATATGACCAGGAAATTTGTATAATTTTCTTCAATTCTAGTACACTTAGTTGGAACCTGAATTATAAAAGCAATTTTCAATAATGTACTAGGTGCGCGAACAAGCTTTTTCCATAATAACACCACTTATTTAAGAGGGATGATACTTCACAGAACACAATCACATTTGAAGAGTTCTTATTGTAGTAACTTCTCTATAAGTGGAGCATTAAATAAGTTCTACTGTGTTATTAAAAAGTCTCAAAAATGCTCTTTGAAGTTACTTAAAGTTACATTATGGCTCTGTCACTTCTTTCAGAAGAAATGAGACCTGGGAATCAGAAAGGGGAACTGTGACAGCTTTACTGCAGGCAACTGTGCTACTGCAAGCAACCACCACAAACCCTTCACGTCTACCACCCTTTCCCATGGGCAAAGCATCTCTGAAATCACAGCAAACCTGGCTTGTCTCCTTCCTATTCAAACCGCTTCTGACTATGCAATATGAGACGCAGCCCCTTGTGCACATCGGTGCACTGCTTTCTGCTGTATCTTCTGCCTGTGAAGCTAAGGAGGGAGGCTAGGAGGAGAGGTCCCTCTCTAAAACTGGCTGATCTTTTCTTATTAACTACATCTTTCATAGCGCTTTTGATATTGCTGAGGAGAGACTGATGACATTCTTTGTCTTAAATCTTACCATCTGCTGAAATGTCATGCCACGCATTGCAGTTCAGACAGCAAGATGAAGACTGACCCAAACCTCTCCGTTAAATATGTATCAGACACAGAAACTTGACTTCTGCCCTTCAGATTGAAGTTCTTTAGAAAATCAATCGCATTAAGTATCATTCATAAAGCACCTATGAGGAAGTGGCTAAACTGACTAACGAAAATCTCTGTATTCTGCATCCCATCTTCTCCAAGCATTTACTTCATATGGAGTTAAAAGAAAAAACACCCAAAACCCCGAACTGAGGTAGGAACACTACCATAGATGACTCAAGGTTAAACAAGAATGCGGTTGGTGATAAATATGCAGCACTGTTATGAAGATAGGCTCATACACAAAAGAAGTGAGAAGGTTATTTTCCACTGAAGAGCAATGGGAGGTGGCCAGATTACAGCACACTAAGGGAGTTTTTTGAACTGCACACAGTACTTGCAATTTGTGTTCCTACTGACTGTGCAACTCCCCCATACACTCTACATGGAGAACCTCTTAACTAATTGGCATAATTTTAAACCCTCAGGAGTGAAAGCCTGGTTTTAACAGAGTTGTGTAATTCTTCCCAACGGAACTTTTCAGCTTCGGTCTCTCTATACATCACCTAAAGACCATGAATCAGTGGTTTGAAACCCTGTGACCTCATTAAGAAATCTCAAGCTTTGTTCAGAAGTTGAGAGCATGAAAACAGATGCGTGTAGAACCTTGGAAATTTAGACAATGGATATTTTATGTTCAGTTTTCATATGGAGTGGGAAGTAGGACTGTTTTCTGCTTCACTGGATAATGCTGGTAAGTCTCTGGTCTCAGTGCATAAATGAATCAATAACTTTATTTCAAACCTGCAAGCATGCCCCGGTATGATTTGAAAATCAAATTCTTCTTTACATCTGGCTTCCTGACAGTGGTAACGCACAACATGCCCCTCTGCTGTGAGCGGACAGAGAACATTCAAGTGCAGTGTTTGTCCCAGGATAGCCCAGACAAGGCACTAACTGCAATACTGTACTCTCTGCTTACCTTTCACTGTTCACAGATTGCTCTCTGTGTAAGCTCATAACTCGCAGCTTTGCAAGATTAACTGGTGTCAATTTTCCACTAAATACAATGATTAATCAACACAAACGACAACATTTACATCCTTTACATCCTAAATCTAGCAGATGAAGGTCAGTGAGACTGACACACTTTGCAATTACAACTGAAAAGCTCTAATACGTTAAATGTATCTTTACTCAAAATTGCAGCTGGCCAACTCCATAACAACCGCACACGAGATGTGAAGGTACCTCATTTTAGTGTATTTTTGATGTACAAGAGCATTAAGTTTAATTTCCACATGGTCCAGAAACAATTTAACATATTTACTGGCTGCTTAGAAGTGGGGAAATGTAAAGTATAGTTCCAAAGTGAAAACATCACTACACAATCTGGCAAACTACATTGTATAGTGTGTTACTAAATGAAGTTTTGCCAAGATAATTAAAATAATTACTAATGGAAAGCATCCCCACTGTCTGTTCTTATACTGTCAAGTCAGCAACACGCAAGGCCCTTTGCAAGTGGGAAAGTCAATGGGGGGACATAGTGCCAATGGAGATAAGTATTTGTCTCACCTCAGTTCGCGGGCAGTGGGTGTAGTAGCAGTTAAGTGCAAGCCTGCTCTTGCTCCCCAGCTGCAGTTATCAGTCTACAAACTAGTCATTAATTGTCCCATAATACATATCATACCATCAAAATGAGAGCAATGTACGCTCGGGTTCACAGGAATCAAAGCAGATGGTGGTACATACTCCGGCGGAGGCAACTCTTTAAAAAAGAGCTAATGTGGCAACAGCATATTGTGAATTCAGCTGGAAAATGGGCAGTCACTCCTCCCTACTGGAGGTTTTATGCAGAACTAACCTTCCCAAGCTTAGCACTGCCAAAATAATTACTTTTCACTAGCCTCTTAGCATTTTAACAGCTCTGTTGTTGACAGTGTCAAGATAAATGGCACGATGGAAAAAAGAAACAACCAGATGTTAATTTGAGTTACAAAGCTGTGTTCAAGGATAGTTGCTCACCTTCTCTCTCTCTCATCAATTTCAGTTTGAAGTCTGAAGCAGAGAAACAAAATCAGGGGAAAAGGGATGCTGGATCCTGCTTTCTCTCCTCATAAACACCCAGAGTCAAATAAATCTGCATTTCACCAACCATCTCAACAATTTCAACCAGAGGCCTGACTCTCAGACTACTTATCTCAAAAGGTACCCATTTCACTCAGTGGGCTTTGTAAGAAGCCCCAAACACATAAATCCATCCATATGGTAAACAGGGTTATACCAGTGGGCTATTTTTTGCCTTCATAGCAGAAGAAACTCAGAATGAATCATTTAATGATGCTATCTGAGAGCATGCTGGTAAGCTCTACCATCACTGAAACGATGGCTCCAGAAATACTGTTTTTCCCTAAGACAGGATTTCATAACAAACTCAGTTGAAACACTTTGATTCAGTTTAGCAGACCAAAATTCCACATTCAGATCAGTCAATGGTGAAATAATCTATCTCATAAACTGAGACTGCCAGGACAGGACAAAGTAGTTCAACTTTCTATATGAAATTTAAAATATATATACTTACACGGAAAGATGGAAAAATAATCAGATTTGCCTAACTCCACACAGAATAGCAATTCTGATCTTTGATTGCCTTTTAATCCAGTTTCCTCACAGTTCATTTGCCACAGGTACACCTATAGCAAACTGCTGTAAATAAAGAGATGGCAGGTTTTTGACAGTTATTTCCTCAAAACATCTCCCTAAACCAGCACAGTTAATGACAAATCTGCAGTGATCTCGTCCAAACAGACTGTGCCACCTATTTGTTTTTACATTCTCAGATGTCCTCTTTTTTTAGAGGGATGTTTTGCACCTGCTAAGGACCACCACTTCCTAATGAAGGGGATGGTGGAATACAGAGTACGTTTAGTTGATTTGCAGGTGCCACGAAGCCCATAGGGATGGTGAGTGCCCCGAGGCACGGAGAAGACTCAAACCCACCCTTAATCACTGGGGATATGGTCTGGCGTGACAGGCATGGGGCACTGAAAAGACATAAAGCTGTCACTAGCTGAAATGCTTTATCCAAAAGGTATTTAAATCAAAAACGTCCTTTTATCCTTCTGGCATTTAAGGGTTTTTTTTTTTCCCCCTCATATATAGTTTTTTATTGAATTATCTGTATTCAAGCCTTCAGTAAGATCAAATGGGCAAAACAAACTGTGTCTGGTTAAATGTTTTGTAAGGACTTCCTAAGAAGCCAAACGTTTGTTTCACATTTCTTTTTGATCCTGATAAATCAAAGAAACTTGATAAATGCCCCAACTAAATATATACATAAGCATTGGTGTGTTGGAGAGTGGGAGGCTGCACAGCCTGTAACTAGCAGAAGAGACTGCTCCGATCCCCTGCGAGGAAAGGATCCCGCTCTGGAAGCTGGAGGAAGGCTGGGATGCTGCCGTTGGCAGTGCAGGGGACTCGGAGCTGACAGCTGTGGCTGTGTGGGAGTTGAGATGCACACAGCATGACAAGTTCTATGGGCTGGGAGTGGGAAGAAGACACGGAGGGGAGGCAGCTCATGGGTGAACGTGTGGGAAGAAATGGAGAGACACAAGGAGGCTCTGCTAAAGGTGACTGCTAAGAGCCTCCGTCCTGCTTCCGAACTGCAGAGGAGGTGAAACCTTTCCTGGCTCTGAGTGTGCAGGCACGTACCCCCCAAACCCTAGTCTGGGCACTTCTGAACGTAATAATAATGGCACCAATATAATAACTTGCACAAGACATAAAAATCAGATCTATAAAAATCACACTAGTCTACATGAATGAAGAGAAAAAGTGATGCAGCAAAGACAGACCACGGAGAAGGTGGGGGTTGCAATGATAACTGTAAGGAGTCCTCAGCCCTCTCAACTGCATTGAGCCCAAAACCCTCACATAAACTACAGCCCAGTTGTGCCATGCCCTGGAAATAATATGGCTTTAAGATCAGCTACCTCAGATAAAACAATAGCTTTTGTGACTCACGACAGAAGCCTTAATGCTAAAATCTCCTGCAGAACTACTGAGCGTGTCTTTGTGAACAAAGTGCTTATTACCAGGGACTTGTCGTCCCAAGATCAACCGTAACCTTGACATCTGCTTATTTTCTTTTAGAAAACTACCTTGCTCAGTTATTATATATTGAAAGCATTATGGTTGCCAGCGGTTAGAAAGGGTGCAAGCTACCAAGGAAGTGCCACAAAGTGGTAATACTGAACCTGCAGGATGCAACGATGCTGAAACAAAATAAATACTATTAGTACAGAGACCTTTAAGAACTAGAAATTCTTCATCTGCCAAGGGAAAAATATAAAGCAAGCCTTGCACAACTTCATTTCCACTAAATACATCCCTTTGCTTTTCATGCTGTCACTAGAGGAGGCTGGAAAGGGTATGGATGTCTCTGCCTGCTGCCAGGAAGAAGCGAGCTGCAGTCTGGCTGAGTAAGGGTGACTTGAACCTTCTTTCCTCCTCACCAGCAAGCTCTGAAGACTGCTGACAACCAAGAGAAGAGTTTTGCTGTGCACAGCCTTAGTGAAATACCCTGCAGAGCTGCAGGCTGCCCAAGGTATTTCTAAAGCTTGTGCTAATGATACCCGTGTGGGTTCTTCCAAAAGACTCTTCGTGCCGTATGTGCCACTGAACTGATCCCCAGGAACACAGTCATCAGTGTGTCTCTTCCCTGCAGCTAATGACCTCCTGTTGGAAGGTCATTAAAAGCATTCAGGGCAGAAGGAAGGAGCATACTGCAGATGTGTCAGCACGGCACAAGCATTTCCTCTCCACATCCTTAACTGCACAGCACAGAACTCCTACCAGAGAAGCAGTGGAGAAAAATCAGGGCACACAAGCAAGAGGTCAGGCACGCTCCTGGTGCAGTTTGCTCAGCCTGGTGGCTCTCTCCTTGGGCCTGCACATCTCAGCAGTGCATTTTGGGTTCTTATGTACCTACCAGATGTCAACCATGGAAGGGCTTCAGCCTCTCCCAAGTACTAGCTTTATAAATACACACATCTCAACATCTCCTTCTCTTCTTCTTCCCCCAGTCCCACACCCCTGCAGGGGCTATATACAGATCTCCAGGCTTTTTCTTCATGTAATAAGGTGCTAGAATAGGTGTAGAAGTAGTGAAAGAACTGGTGGCTGCTCCATGAGTTTTATGGGGATCGAGGAAAAAGTAATTTAGTCAGTGACTTATGGCTGAGTTCTCCAAGGAGTGGAGCACACTGGCTCTTTGTGTCCCAAAGGGCACTAAAATCCTGGAGCTGTGAAGCCTGGAAACCTGCTGGCATATTGGTGGGAGACAGTAAATATGGCACATGCTTCCCTGTGGATTTAATAGGACCATATATGCCAAGCTATGGAAACCTGAAGGTCACGGGACAACATTAAAGATGCTGATACTTAGTAACGTAATACTAATGCATAATGCAATTAAATGTGTTTAAACTGAGAGCCTTAAACGCTTTGCAGGATACACCTTATCAACTCTGGGATGAATTGTGGTGTTCCATTGTGTTTTTTCTTTTAAAAACACATTTTAGGGCTCATTCCAGAAGGTTATGATACAGAATGATGTGCGCAGTTCTTCAGATTTATATGAATTCAGGCATTTTTAAACACATGTAAATAAAGCAGTACTGGGAACATTCTTGACAATCACATTGGAGTCAGACACAAAATGCAGGAAGGCATAAACCCATCGAGACTAGTATGAAAATCTGGGCTTTCTATATGTAACATTTCTATACATGGTATGCTCTGAGAGAGTATTGCTAAAGCCAAAGATGGCAAAGGCTCTAGCTCTGAGATGGGAGAAACTCGCTGCAGTGGAAAGAGCAATGATTACAGAAGGCAAAGGGAGAAAACACAGAGTGAAAGTTCCCTGACAGCGCCTGTGCCATCTCACTGTGGGTATCTTTCTGCCAACAAACACTGAAAGGTGAACTCTGTTTTCTTCCTCACCCTGTTACAAACCAGTTCCCATGTTCTTGGTTTCAGATGCTGTTTCTCTCCTGCAGCACGTAGCAAGAGTTCCAGCAGTCCTATCCCCAGCCCCAAATCCAGCCTCAGAGCTTCATCAGCACCTTTCCCACAGTTACTCTCACAGCCAGACTCAATGTCTTTTGCCTCTTCTCCAACATCCTTTCCAAAATCCCATCTGATCAACTGGCAGAAACAATTACAAGCTCTGGCCTGGCAGCCAAACACCCCTCTAAGCTTTTCTCTTCCCTCTTCCTTTCCTTACTCAAAATGCTCTCAGCAAAACCATCTCAGTTGGCCCCATGCCACTGCAACCTGATAATAAATACTTCTGCTCCAAGACCCTGAACTACTGCCCTAGCTCACAACTGCGGTCTTGTCTATTCCTGTAATCTCTGCTATTTTCATTTCTTTCCTCTCTCCCTCCTCTGTGCCTGCAACTCTGATTTCCTGCTTTCTCTATGCACCACTTCAAGAGCAGAACAGATCTGTTGTTCACACGTTGAGGAATACTGCTGCTGCAGAAAATGTGATTTATAAGGATTGGAAGGCTTGTTCAGATTAGCATTTCTGGGGAGGTTTTGCTGTTGCTGTTTTACTTTCCAAATTGATCTTTGAAGATTAACTTAAAAAGACTACAGAAGCCAACCAGTTAATAGAAATGGCTTAAGAAAACCCAAACTCTTTGGAAATATTTTTCATATATACATGTGTGGCAAGTTCTGTTTAACCCTCCAATCAACTAAATAACTAATGAGAAGTGAATGCATTTTTTAGGTGCTGAGTTGTGATCGGATAATTCATCCTGCCTTGGCTTTAGGCACACAACCCAGGCTGCCCATAGCTTATGTGCACTCTTGGAGAACTTAGCCTTCCAGCATTACATACTCTGAATCACACCTTTGAGGATATGTTATGTAGCTAAGTACAGCGTGTGAATGGAGTGTCTATTGAAATATAGAGTTCCCAAAGCATCCTCCACGGGCAATGCTAAGAACAAGAGTGCTTGAGCCTCAAGCCCCAGTCTCCATTCACATTAGCTGTTTTGAGCCTGCCTTAACTGTTTCAACACTAAAAACATCTAGATGGATAAGTTCCAGTCTTGTTTTTTGAGGTAGATGCACAGAAAGCTCATGTTGCAAAAGAAAAAGATAACTTCATTACAAGGTATTGTGCTGATATTGCTGCTTACTGGCTACACACTGCTGTGGGCTGGAGGGAAATGCTTTGGGAGGGACCAAGGGGTGTTAGTTTTGTGTCCTGGGAGAGCGACTGTTCCCAGAGAGGAGTTTCTAAGAGAACAGTCAGAGCCACACTAGGGCTTTCTGTTTTATTCTGTATTATCAAGCCAGTTATACATAGTGAGCAGGTCAGGAATCTGGCTCATGCATTAGCAGCAGAGGCAGGGAAAGGCTGACTTTGCTCTGATATCTGACCCTACATAACGTATAAAGCTTCTGTTTACCTACCTTTGCCAACACAGAGCCTAGTAAGATACTTGTGTCCTGTTTACACAACTGCAACAATAGAAATTCAAGTAAAAACACAGGTTTTGCTGACAGATAATAAATACAGAGCTTACTCTGTTCAACTGTCTAACAACTGGAAAACAGGCAGCAGCTAGATTTGAATACCCACAAAGCACTAATAAGAATTTGGCATTTAGTCTCCAAACCACAGGGAAAGATCCATCTCTGCTATGAACAGCAGTGTGAAAAGATTTTCAGCAGCCAGAAGGATGATCAGCTTCCCAGCCTACAGATCTGCCTTAGCATTGCTCCTCCATTGCCAGCACTATGAAGAGTGGGTAACAATTCGCCCTTTCCCTTGATTACCTAAATGGAAAGGGATGGCAGTGTAAAAGGGATAATGTCATGACAGTGTTGGGATATGACACTTAAATTAAAGGGATGTGAGTCCCTCAAAGCAGTGGTCCCTCCCCAAAATGTACCTTGTGTCAAACCCTGCCCCATCAATGGTGGGTTCATTCCTTATTTATAGCAGCTTTTAAGGAGATCAGAAATAAAATCCACATTTCTCTACTAGTTATAAATTCTTCTTTACCTGGCAAAAATGGATTTATTTCCCTACCACTTTTACTTCTAAAAGTACTACTCTGTTCAAATTTACAGGCTATGCCCATTGTGCTTTTACTGGGGGGACTGTGGCAAGTCCAGAGCTCTCAGCAACGTTGTCATAACTTAAACTGAACCCTGAGAGGTCTCTGAGCTTGCAGGCAAATGCCTTCTCAGAGTATTATTGCCACTGTTAAAACCAAAAGAAACCAAAATTATTTGTTATGTTTCTGAAGAAACAACTAAAGTAAAAGAATTTATGAAGCTGTAACATGACATTTCATTAATATTACTTGTACTGGATGTATTAGAAGCTCTTTAAAGAATCACCAAGCAAAGTCATTCTTTGTTTTCTTTTGTTTTGTTTCCATTTGGGTGTTTTTCTTGTATCATTTAATACAAAGATCATTCTTTGCATGTCTGAAAAGCATTTTGAAAGGGAAAGAATTGTCTCCCAAATTAATTATGTGACCAATCATAACAACAAACTTTATATTAATACACGCACTGATTATGTTGTGTTCTTGATTCCTGAACATCAAAGCCCTCCAAAAAGTGCTTTTATAAACCAAGATATTACCAGCAATCAGATGGAATAAACAACTTCATAGGAGAACTCCGCCTCATGCTCAAAACTATGACTGTATTAGAATAAGAAAATAAATGAGAAATCAAGTTTTAAGATTAAAAGCAGTGAAAGTCTTCTACTTGCCACATACAGTTGACTATAATGGACTTCAAGGGAGAGGTTCATGTTGATAAAGCTCTTAAGAGCATAGTCAGCCATGGAGTAAGGACCTAAATCAACAGGAGCTGACCACACTGAAATGGAAACAACTTCAAGTCTCCACCTGCAGTATGGGTCTGCCTATCAAACAAATTCCAGAAATAAAAGAGGAATAGGGAAAATTTTCCGTGCATGCAAAATTTCAAGGAATTTAAAAGACTTACCTACCATTTCAGAAATAATATTTCAAAACAAGATATGGAGTGTCAAAATAGTGAAATCACAGCAATATTTTAACATTTTAGGTAACAACTTCTGTGTTTTCTACGACTCACTGATAGGAAAAAAAAACCCCAACTATTTTATTTAGATAAAAAAAGCAAGTTGTATTTGTTTGAAAGCAAAAAGCACTGGGGTCTATTTCCCTTCTCTGGGAATGTGAATGGCAAAAGAAAAGAGTTGTTCTCTAAAAGACCTGTTTTCTTTCTTGCTGGGGTGTGTGTGACTCAAAGCTAAAGGCAGCCTCCAAAATGTCTGCAAATGGTGACCGAAAAGCAGCACATGCCAAATCCTAATTTAGATTTGAGCAGTTTCCAAAGTGGGATGCTATTCCTCTGAAAAATGTTTAGGGATCCATAAATGAAGGAAGCTGGAAATCAAGTCCAAAAGCCACCCATTCACACGCTTGTCAAATCCACGTTTTGATTATCAAAGTTAAGTTTCAGAAAGTCCTCCCATCTCTTTGCCTACTGGAGAGAGGCTTTTTGAGGCATTTAACTAAAGTGGGCAGCATGTTTTATTCATTCCTTTGAAAGCTCTCCATAGTTTTTGCTCCATGCTCTGAAAAACAATCAACACTTTTATGCCACGGGGCCAAGACTGAGCTAAAGCATAATAGTGCAGCAAACAATATTGATGGTGCTGCACACACAGGAATAGCAGTCAATGATACAGTTTAGACAGGAGGAAAATAGCACGGTACAAATGAAACTGCAGGTAGATTTTTAAGTAGGCTGAATGCAATTTCTGAAACCATTTTAATGGCATTTCTATTAACACAGCTCTTTAAAACAGTCTTTTTGAGGCTTCGGTTTCGGGTCTACACGATAACATTTAAACTCAATGTGTGTACGAAGCTGCTTTGAAATGTTACTGTCCCTTTTACTACCATCCTTCTAAAAGGCTTGCAAAATAAACCAAGCTGAAAGAATTGCATGAGGAAGAAATATTTATGATAGATGATTTTCAAATATTATGATGTGAGCTTAGAAGAACATTTGGCTAATTTATTGAGAGAAGAGATAAAGATGACTTGGGAAAAAAACCCAAAACCTTATTTTTGCACTTCATCCAAATATAGTATCTCCAGCAACACTGCCCACAGCCCCATGCTGACACGAGGCTCATATCTAAAGGTGAATCATGTATGATGTTCTCTGTTTTCCATTTGTAGAGTTCAGGATTCAGCCTATGATGTAGGGCACACAAATCCATGATGGCATCTAGAGTATCTTTATATTTGCTGGGGGAGGAGATCTTGGGGAACAAGAGAAATGTTTTATTTATATTGTCTAAAAGTTTAATGTGATTATAGCCATGATGGATATGAAGGATGCAAGGTCTGCAGGGACAGTAAAATCTCTTATTAGAATAATTGAGACGGTTGGAAAGGATACAAATTTCTGATACAGCACATTTTGCACTGTGCCATCTATGTATTCCTTTAAAAATGTGCCGAGATGATTACAGCTTTCCAACAAGAGGGAAATTGCTTCATTATCAGTAACATATTTGAAGTGATGATACACAGCATTGTCAAATGAGGGAAACTAAGAGGGGCTGAAGGAAAAAGAGCAAATTACAGATTTCAGCTAACAGATCTTGAGTTCAAACTTCCCTTGGTTGAGTAATACATACACAAACTTGCACTTCTTCAAAGCGATCACAAATGGCTATAAGAAAAGACAAAACAAAAGCATGGCTAAAGCTGGGGGTGTGTACATCAGGGGGCAAAACCACAGACTCATAGAATGTTTTGGGTTGGAAGCCACCTGAAAGCTCATCCAGTTCCAACCCCTGCCATGGGCAGGGACACCTTCCACTGGAGCAGGTTGCTCCAAGCCCCTGTGTCCAACCTGGCCTTGAACACTGCCAGGGATGGGGCAGCCACAGCTTCTCTGGGCACCCTGTGCCAGCGCCTCAGCACCCTCACAGGGAAGAGCTTCTTCCTAATGTCTGATCTAAATCTCTCCTCTGTTAGGTTCAAGCCATTCTCCAGTGTTCTATCACTACAGGCCCTTGTAAAAAGTAAGTCCCTCTCCAGATTCCTCCACAAATCCTCCTGAACCACACCTGAACTGGAAAACTTGCTGTTATACAGACCAGCCCACAGTTACTGTGGCATTTCTGTGCAAGCACACAGACATGCTCCTGCTGAAGTTGCTCACCTGGTAGAAGAGCAACCTGCTCTAGGAGAAACCCCTTCTGCTGGCACCAGGAGCCAGGAAAAACCTCCTTGCTGTTCAGGTCCTTCCCCCACAACCCTGAGTATCACGATCCACATAATTCATAAGAAACATGGTATGACAATGGCTCTGAGCAACAGCCTTCTCTTCAGAAGAGTAAAGTATGAAGAAGACCTAAATCCAGCTCAACATCTTTGGTTGTTTGGCTCTAAAATACAGAATAATGCACATATGTTCATTTTAATAATGCACAAATGTTATTACCTAGTTCCCAGGAGTAATTTCTTCTTTCAAACGATTTCCCAAATTCATAAGAAATGAGCTTAATTTCTTTCTGTACTAGAAGTGCAAAGATTCCCTCCTAATTACCTGTGTATTTGTCAGAAGTATTTCTAACCACGTAAGATTACTTGAAGCTCTCCAACTATTCAGCCACCAGAACTTAATTCATGATTACACACAAAACTGAACCTTTGAACCATTTCAATCACTCAGCTTTTCATTGTTGTTTAGCAGCCCTGTAATAACTACAAATATTTTCCTAAGTTGTGGTGAAGCTGAACTGAGATGTGTAATCTGGAGTTCAGTTTCCCCACAAAGGGTATTTAAAGATTGCTGGCACGTGGATGTTTATAACATTGTCTTCTGAGTAATTCTTCACAACTATTTTTAGACTGAGGTATTCATGGAGAGCTCCACACATCCCAGTTCTGCTGAAATATTCACCAGTTCACATTAAATTCAAACCCACGAGGGCCTGACCTTCTGCCAGAATAACTCAACACAGCTCTATTGATGCCACGGATGCTCATTTATCTGGCAAACTAATACAGCAAGAGCATGCTGAATACCTCTTAATTCTGCTTTTGCAGGAACGTTGGGTCATTCTGTTTTCTACAAGCTTCAGAGTTTCAAACATTTCAGTATAAAGGAATTAAAAAAGCAAAGTTATTTTCACATAACTTACTTGATCACACTGACAACAAGTATATAACCTCTTACCCACTCCTGAAGTTGGAAAAAGAGAATAAATGAAAAACTATCCTGTTTAGATATATGCAATATTTTCAGCAACAAAAGCTGCCTGGAAAATTGATAGCAGGTTTAGTAAGGAAGCATACATATGAGATGTAAGTAATACTTTCTTGTATCTTCTGATATTAGTGGCTTCACTGATACCACTGTTTAGGTTTCAAAACCAAAAATACACATCTTGCCAGCTCCTTCATAGCCTTTGCATTGATTTTAAGAATAAAAGTAAAAAGCTTTAAGTGGAAGAAGAAAGCTCCAAGTACAGAATTATTGAGCTCTATCAGTAGGAATAAAGGTGAAAATGCTTTAAAATTCAGATGGCAAATTTTGAAGGCAGCAAAAGAGCCACCATCAGGTGCTTCATCCAACCTTGCTGTTGTTTACACAAACCCAAAAGATGTTCTACCAAGAGATGGCCCTATTTTTTCTTCAGATTAGAAACCTACGTGCAAGGAATGACTTCCAAACCAAATCCAAACCATCACTTTTAACAGCATGCTTTTTCGAATGCTGCATCCCATATACAGATATAAACCACATGGGGAAAAAAGGAAATAGATTGTTTGAGAGGTACCTAACATGGTAAGTTTGTACCTACTCGGAATTCAGACATCTGAAGTTTTGGATCAATGAATACAGTGACAGCTGCTAGTTAGGGGAATCCTGCAGTAACGATTAGCAGATTTGGCATCCTACCCCACACAAGCCTTAACAGACCCAGGAAAACCTCTTTTTTGACATGTAATAAACCTGGAGGGGCTTGACTAGTTCATGTTTTGGTACTGATCTTTGCAAGGTCTACTTCTGAACTGCTCATGGAAGTGCTATCTGATGCCATATATGCACCAGCTTGCCAAGAACACAACCTTCCAAATTACATTTCACTGAGCTGAGAGAGTCCAGAGATTTATTTCCTTCACATAGGAAATGAGGAGACATTTTCAAACTTTGGGGAGAACTTCATGTCTTAAGCTTCAGTACTTCAGGCTAATTCTTCTCCTCTTTATGGCAAGCGGGCCGTTCTCCCTTGAAAATAGCCAACCAAGATTCATTCAGTTCTTTCAGGGTTGCAGTTTCCATCATAATGGTTATGGAAACAGCTTGAAGGAGTCATTTGGAAGAGACACATGAGTTTTAAAAAAGATAATTTCTATATTATTCGAACTGTAGTAAATAGACAAGTAGACCAGGCAATTTTTAATAAGACAGAAGGATAAGGCAGCATGAAAAACATAACACAACACTGAGCATGAGGGGAAGTTACATCTTTATCTTCCTATTCTGCACATCCAAGATGAGCACTACTGCTGCCTTTCAAGCCTGTCAGCAGTAAATTAATTTACTTACAATGGCTCTGTGTGGAAGGACCATTCTGAACAACAGATACATGTTAAGTTCAAGAGATAGCTGAGTCAGCACCTGCAAAGCAGGACCATCCTCATTCATAAAGGATATGAAGAAACTACTCATTACCGATAAACCTCTTGGAGGATCTAGATCATACTTTGTGCCATTTTGTACCTTAATAGACGGTGCCTTGTATTTGCCCCTCCGCTGTAGCACTGTATTCTGGCAAACTGTGAAATGCATCTGTTTGCCACTACTGCTATTTTGATATTCAAGAGGTGCCAGAACTGCAAATTTAGTATTTAAATCACGTAACAAAAGCAGAAGAAACCTTTGCAATTACATGACTTCTTCCTGATTACTACATTGTCTCATTCTCTTCTCCGAATCTGTTTTGTTTTGTATCACTGAAAAACAAGAGTCCCAGCCCTAGCTTGAATCTTTAATTGTTCTTAGTAAAGAAACTTGTATCAGAAGAAAATAAAGGCAGGAGGCAAAATGGCAATCAATGCAGCAAGTGTGAATTCTTGATCCTTTCCTACCAGATGTGTTTGCTAGTGTTAGCCAGTGTTAGGAATGGCACTTCCCTGTTAAGATAAACTTTATCCACAGTGGTACTGGCTTTGTAATTAGTCTGCCTTGAAGGACTGTTGCCTTTCTGTTGCTCACTTTTAGGTTTTTAATCTCTACCCATATGACCTTCCTAATGCTGACCAAAGATTTTCCCCTAAAACGACAGTTTAAGCAAACTTGTGCATTAGAGTTCATCTATGTAGATACCGGCCCACTATGAGATGGAACAAACTATATGCAGGACCCACATCTAACCTCCTGGTCATACATCACAGGGAAGATGAAAACTTGTAGAGCTCCCACTGGAGCATGGGCACCGTTTTGCACCTCTCATGTTTTGCCCATTTTAAAGCTGTCTTTATGATTATCTTTACAGATTATGCTTTTCTTCACATGTACATAAACCAGTATGAATACCCCTCGCAGTTAAGACAAAGCAAACCAAATTGAGAACAT
>NW_009927707.1:40246-80268 GCF_000696875.1 Nestor notabilis | reverse complement strand
CCTAATACAAACATACAGCCAAAAATTGCTAAGGCAGTAACTTGAGTTTCCCCTCACTGTGGTTTAAAGACAACCCTGTGGCTGATTGCCTGTTTTACTGAAAAGTGCTTTCCTTCACTGAAGCACAAATACGTTTGCTAGAGAAAGACAGGTTAATGGCATTAACTGCAGAACACCACAGAAATGCTTGAAGTCAGGAGATTTATGGTGGATAGAAGCAGTTGCAGGGCAACTTAAGTACCAATAACATGCCCTACTGCGTCTTGACTTGGACAAAATATATCTAAAACAAGCTACCTACAGTCTTTTCAATATGCACTGATCTCATCCAATAAATCCAGACATCTGCAAGAAAACTCCATGGAGGGGAAAAAAAAAAGAACATCCTATTTGATAGCTTAAAAACTTCCAGGTATTTTGTTTGTTTCCAAATAACACATTCACAATGCTACAGTTGGTCATTTGTCCTGGGTTCAGCTTTGTTTAGGACAATTGGATCCTGGTGTCACACTCCTACAAGTAATGATATAATGGTACTGCTGCTACTGGTAGATAACTTCCTGTGAGCTCAGTGCCTTCTCTGCAGGCCCTGTACAGGCAGAGACATCTCAGCACCGGCAGTTCCTCAGGGACACCAGACATGTCTCTCAACCAGCAGACAGGATTCGTTTAAAAGTACTTATAAAAAATGAAACTAAAAAAGCTCAGCCCCTAGGTAACTTCTGTTCTGTTCACTAATTCATTTTACATTGGAGAGCACAAAAGCCGAGTTTCCAACAGAGCAGAAACACAGATCCAGGAGAGGAATGAGACACCTAAGATGATAGTTACTGTACGGTAAATCCCTAAAGAAGGTAAGACTGATTTTTCTCTCTGAAACAGGAAAGAGAAAAATACATGTGTCTCTCATAAAAAGCATCCAAAGAAGAGTTATGCCGAGAAAGTACTTTTAAAAGGAAACTCATTATTTTAGAATCTGAAGAATTACTTTAAGAGGTTTGAGATACAAAAGCACCCAGTTCCTCAAGGATAAGAGCGCTGTTCTAGTCAATCCAGCTATCACTACTCCTTGTATTAGTGTTGCCCCACTCACAGTTTCCCTTTCTCCCATGCTTTCTGGTGTATGGCCTGGTTAAGAATACACCATTTAAGCAGCCAAATATAAGGGAAATGTCAATGTTTGCTAACTAAAAACTGCAGGCTGGATTCCCTCAGATAGTACAAATGACAACAAAACCCCTGAAACTGAGGGGGGGGATTCACTAACTTCATCCCACCCAGGACCTGACTTTGCTGCTTCTCATTTAACTGATTTTCTTTTTTTAATTCAGATTTCCAGAGTAACCTAAACCTTTCATGAAATAAAATATTAACAATTTCCCTTGGATTTAGCTGCTGCAATAGCCAGGTCTTGTAGAATTACAGATACTGCCAAACCATGAGGGACTGCGCCAAATTCTCTCCAATTTGAGGAGGAACTTATTTTGTGAATTAGAGGAATCTGCTCCAGGTACTGATGATCTTGATCAATTGCAAAAATACAGAGTAAAAAAAGAATATAACCCAACCTGACTTCTCATACAAAGCAAGGAAATGTTCCTTAAGCCACATAAATATTTTACACTTTGTCTATGGAATTCCAGTGAGAGTCGGTTAAATGATGAAGTGCTAAAAATAATCCCTATTTTACTTCTTGGGAACATGTCAGCATCGTGGCTAAATAAGCAACATGAACCTAACACTTTGTAGTTTCCAAATGTGTTTGAAAGCTTTTCTGTATGGTAACAAAACACACAGATGATAAAGAATTGGGAATCAATGACTTGGGCAGTCAACTTGCATTATAATTTCAACGGAACTCAGCATATGAAATCCTCAGGTCTTCTGAGAATCGTAGGCATTACTCTTTAAACCAGTCATCTCCATACTCAAAACCTGACAACCCACGTATCCTCTGTAGGTCAGCTGTCAAGATACGGAACAGGAAAAACCTGGCTCTACACTTTGGAGTAACAGCCCAAATCAAACCAAGTCACAGCAGCTGCTTTCACACCTGCAGCTGCACTTGCTTCTGTCAAACTGAGAATGATTCCTGTAATCAAGACATCCACGTATATATGGATCTAATTTGTTGTTTTAAATAAATTCAGTTATTTGAAGCACAGCTTTAATAACACATTCTCGTTTGATTTCTACAAATGGTACCTGAGAAAGTGGGGGATCATTTTTAGGGATCTGGAGGGACTTATATAATTGCAATGAAAGATGCTATGAAATGATGGGGCAAAAGATAGGAACAGGATACTACATATCTTCAATTTTTCAAATACGAAGTACAAATACCACAGGCAGGCAAGAACAATGTAATTATTATTACGCAGCTTAAATTTATTCAGTATTAGCTCTCTGTGTGTCACCTAAAAAGTCAGCAAGATTCTGTGGACTTGCAGAAATATAATTACCAAGATCAATTCAATGTGCCGTGCCATTAACATGTTATTACAAAGAGGCCACAATATGAAAGCATCGCGCAGACAGGACTGTATTTTGCAATTCATAGTGCAATTAGGTCTAAGTCTGATTCAATGAATCCGGTCCTAAGTGGAATGCAAATTCTGGATGTCTTTGTCCTCAGATATAAAGGTCAGTTGTGTAAGTCAAAATTAACTTCACTGGGCAATTAACAGGAGAAAGCATTGTCAAGCACTGGAACAGGCTGCCCAGAGACGTGGTGGAGTCACCATCCCTGGAGGTATTTAAAAGACATGTAGACGAGGCCCTTAGTGACATGGTTTAGTGGTGGCCTTGGCAGTGCTGGGGTAACGGCTGGACTCGATGATCTTAAAGGTCTTTTCCAACCTAAATCGTTCTACGTTTCTATGAACTTGTGAAGACTTTTCTAGCAAGCAAAGCTGACATTGATAGCAACGGTAAGCTGAAAGAAAACCCAACCCAAACCAAAAGACAAATCCTAAACCACTGATACTGGGTTTAGTAAAAATATTCCTTCACATTCTCTCCCCACCTCTCTCTTCTTGCTTGATTTTCTTTGCATGGTGATAGAGACTTAAGCCAACAAAGCAAAGCTATAAAGCTGCATCAAAATTTTCTGCATCAGGGCTTAAAAGTAAGAATCCTGAATTCCTGTGCTATGTGTTCTAATATGCAGAGATGTATGCCTGAAAAATTAATAGGCATGTTAATGAGTTAGGAAAAAGACAAAGTATCAGTCCTGTGAACATTTAAGTATAGCCTTTAATTACTGCAGAAGCACTTATTATCCTAATTCTGAATGTATTTCAGCAACACATTTGACCATTCTCTTTATGTCTTTATAGACAGTAATAACGGATACCAGCAGCACTGAATGCCACACACCCCACATCTATCAGAAGCTGGAGCTACGTTTCATCCTCAAGTTCAACAGTTCTGGCTACATCAAGAGGCCCATGTGTGCTGCTTAACACTTTGTAGAGCCTGAACAGTTAATAGTTAATCAACAGTCAGTCCTCAAGCAGTAGGGAGAGAACATCCCCAAATCAGTTCAGATAATGACAGGGCTTTGAGCAACCTGGTCTAGTGGAAGGTGTCCCTGCCCAGGGCAGGGAGATGGAACTGAATGAGCTTTAAGGTCCCTTCCAACCCAAACCATTCTGTGATTCTATGATAACATCTGTACCAGACGACCCTTAGCCATGTACACATTGAATGTATGAATGAAACTGTCTTGTGCTTTTTACCTCGTGAATGTCCCCTGCTGGATGGCACAGGGTGAGCTGGTCTACTGGTTCATTCCCAAAGCACCCACGGGATACTTACAAGTAGAGATCTACCATTATCAATCATTACCACCACAGATTTTATAGCACAATAAAACTACTGAAAAACATTGAATGCTTCATTTTGCTCAATTTTTGTATTTTGTCTTTTACAGGAAAACACAAACCCACTGTATTAAATAAATCAAACCCTGCGTAAGAACTTCTGAGACAATGATAGTAAGCATTGGAATGATTCCTTTGGATTCATATGAAGTTCACTCAGTGATACTAGGATGAGGTAGAATATACACTGTGACTTCTCTATCTTAGATACAAACAAAATTCTCTTTCTAGTATTTTTTCTCCTCAAAAGACCATGTGCACTAAGCATCCTCTGGTTAAGCAGAGCCTTTTGCTCCCCTTTGTAAGTCATTCTTCTCAAGCTTCTGAAGCTAGAATATAACCTGACCCAAAAAATGAACTTCCATCTGAGTTCTAGCTGAAAATCCTTTTACCAGAGGTACAAGATGTCTCTTAAATTCAGTGAGAAAAAAAAAAAAGAAGACTGAAAACGGACACTTGAAACAGGGAATGGAATTTTATATGACCTGAACAATTTTCAGCTTTTATCAGGTAAGAATGTTGTTTTCTGCAATTATAATGATATTCTTAAGCAGCTTTGGTGACTCAGTGGTAAGTCTCTGTACCACTGTGTGGGAAGTTTGAATTTGAATTCTTCTTCCCCCTGGGTTGCCACTTTCAGATTCTTGTGCCAAAATACAGCCCCAGGTTTTGAAGGGGAGGAATGTATAGTGTAGCCCCAGGGTGTCACGCTTGCTGGGGGAGGCTGTGCTGGCTTAGGGCTTGCCTGGAGGGGAGTTGTGCTGAATGGCACCCTGCCAGGATGGTGAGTACCATAGGGACCTTCAGGAGGGGCTTGGTGCAAGGAAAAAAGGCAGTTTCATTTCAGATTTAGCTCATTTTCTTTTTTCTATTTATTTAATACGTGTTTACCAATTGCCAGCTACAAATGGGGGCACAGAGTCCAACCAGCCTACCCTCTCTTAAGCTGATGATATTCTGTTCTCCAATAATTGCTTTTACTGAGCCTCCTGCCGAGGCAAAGGTATTCAACTACTCCAGAGGTACTAGAGCTCAAGGATTAGCACCTGAAACAGCTTCACTGCCCACACTCAGCTTCCTCCCCTGTCTTGCAGTCTTGCTCCTGCACCTTTCCTATCTCGAGACCCTCAGTATTTTATTGTCCATAAACGTGTCGTGAATTTGCAAAGATGTCAGTCACCATACTGGAACATGTACATAGGACCATGGCCTCCATGAAAGAAGGGCTAACTACTGACCTTTCTTGAGTCTCAACTTAAGTAAACGAATCAAATCATTCAGTTGATGCTATAATCTCAGACATTACAAAATGACAAGTACCGCAGCGTTATACAAGGCTTTGAGGACACAGACATCAAGAACCTACAGAAAATGGGACCCGAGTCTGATCTCAACATGGTACCTCACACAGGTGTGAAATGACTGACTGGTGTGAGCCTGGTGGGGTGGGAGGGACAGACAGGAGAGAAGGCACTACAAACCTCAACCTCCAGGCAAGGACAGCATCTATCCACAGCCACTAAACTCAAGGCAGCAAAGAGACTTTTAACTGATGTCTCCAGAATCACAAGACATCCCAAGAAAAGGAGGCAGGCCCAGTAAAATAGATGCATGCAAAGGCAGCTGTGAGAGCTGCAACTCTTCCCCACTTGACCCTGGGACTGCTGTGCACATAACTGATGGAAATATTTAGTACTACAAAAAATACTAAAGAAGATTTAATATTTAACTTTAACCACAGCATCATATTAGATGTCTCCATGTCCAGTGAGGAGGCTCATTTTCCCTTTGGGCAGGAAAAAGGGAGCAGTGCAAGAGGTAAATAAGTAAAGCACTTCAGCTGCACAGCTCAATGTTCAGGCCTTAAGTAGCTCAAAAACCAGCCTCCACAGAAGCTTACATGTAAGTGTGCAAACAGCCCTATTCTTCTGGAGCCCATGCACAGGCTAAAGCAAAGCCTGCCCATAAGTGGATAAAACCAGATTTGCTCAGTAGCTTGTAGGATTGAGCCATTACAGCATAATCCACAAATACCAGTCTAGAAAGTAAGGCTAATTTAATCTTACATGTAGCATGCACTACCATTTCCAAACCAGCATCCTTTTAAATGTCCTTAATTTGCAGCTTACACTGCAATTTCTAAGCTGTATCATATGTGCCAACAGAAAAGTCAGGAAATTTGTTTGAAGCACTTCATGTTTATCAGCATCCTTCTAAGCTGCACACAAAGACACTGCTGCTCCTAACTCGGAGTCTCCTCCTAGTCTTCTTCCTGCCCTTAGCAAGGTAGTATATAAGGGGCAGATCTATGCAGGAATCTTCTCCAGAGAACAGTCAAAAGGGATGATCCTGTGGATGAGCAAGTTGGGCGGAACAGACAGGTTCCATTTCCTAGCCTATGGGTGGTACAGCAAAAGTTTTGTATGTGTTTTAAAGTGGGCAGATTTTCCTTTTTGTTTTGTAGTCAACAAACACCTCCAGAAATTGCTTATTTCCAGAGTGCCACAGCAGAAGTGGGCACGGTGAGAGGGAAGACGAGTGTTAAAGTACTCCTGAATGTATTTTGTTCAAGAGGTTGGGGAAAGAAAACTGTTAGAAAGACAAGAGATGAAAACCAGCTGAAGGAAGGATTAGCTCAGCATAGATGTTTCTGTGCAATACCTGTCATTTCATACCCAATAGTCAGTGACAAAGATAAGCTCATTACCCTGCACTGCAATACGGCAATTGCATGTTAATGGGCTCTTTCCCTGATTAGGCTGAGGTTACAGTACTGAAAGCTGGACCTCCCACTGATTGTAAAGACTTCTGACCAGTAACTAATAAAACCAGCTCACTGTTATGCTTGCAGTTGATGAGGGCATTTTCTCCTGTAAATACCTCGAGAACAAAGGAAAATGAAGAGGCTTGAACAATAGAATGGAATAGAAAGCAGACTATATATCCTGCATGATGGGAAGCAAACTAGGTGAACCGTTTGGTTCAATTAAGACAAGCCAATATGGGAGCAACTTCATTATCCAATTTGGATCCCAAACCACAGTTTTATTTGCTGATATTCTCATGCTCTTAGCTCCTGGGAACACTGAATTCATCTCTCAGGCCCATATTCAATAAAAGGTCTATCCTGTTCTGCCAAGACTTTTAATTTCATTTATTTGATGAGGGTTTTGGTAGAGCAGAAGTGATTCAGGGTATTTAACTGAGTACCTCTCTTTCCCTATGGCCCACATCCCCATTTGTGTCCAGCCCAGGGCCATTGCTCCCTGCCCCAGTGATGCTGTGGATGTTGGTCTGCAGCCTAGCCTGGAGCTGACAACCCAGCCTGACCCTGGCTAAGCCCCATGAAGGTTGGGCTGTAGCTTCTCTCCATCCCTCGCTTCACCCTAACCCTGCAGATTGACATTTCTCAAGTACACAGACCTAGGAGTATCAGAGCCAAACTCATCTGGCATCCCCTCTACACTCTGTATCACATTCAAAACACAGTTTTCAACTCTTTCACTACTACAAAAAACCCCAAACAAAACCCCATGGAATGCAACTCCAGATTTATGGAAGAACAATGACAGGCAAAGAAATACAAAGTACAGGGAGAAGTCCAAAAAGCATAGAGCCTAACTCATTTCTGCACCCCAAAGCTGTTCACTTCATGTGAATTAAAGATTTGCCTCTGTGGCAAAGATGTGGGAAGAGACTTCCACTGTAGAGAAGACAGGAACTAGACAAGGATTTTCCTGTCAAATTTTGTTCCTCTCTAATATTTTTTCTTTTCTTTACTTGGTTTTGTTTCAAAGAGAACAGAGAATGGCAGATGGATATTAAAACAATAGGTTTGTCACAAAAAGCTTGTGGCTTTATGAGACACACTACAAACAATTTATTCTCATAGGTGAAAACATGGGATGACAACAACCAGTGTTATTTAAATAAAAGAGAGGTGGTAAGAAAAAGGGAGAACAACAAGCCTGCTTGTTTATTTTAAATCAGAAGCTGTGTTTCATCTATCCCAGCTGAGATTACAACAAAGCTTTAGTGATGCCTTCAGTACCATCACTGACCTGTGAGAATCATAACCCAGAAAGTGGGATTTTAGTTATTAAATGGAGTAGTAACTTTCAGAGATTACAGCTAGGCAGCCGAGAAGCCATATGAAAGAGTCATTTAGAAGAAATCCTGAGAGTTTCTTAATGGCCAACAGGAAAACATTGGCCCTAAATGACGACAGAAGAACCATCAGCTCCATGTGTCAAGACCAGCCAGGAAAGTTGAGAACTGGAGGCCATCTACTAGAAGAACTGAGTGAAGCTGACTGACCAGCTGGACAGAGCTTTATTTACAGGAAATACAAAATCAAGTCATTAAAAAGGCAAAACTTGCATGCCCCGACTACTGAACCTGCAACAGCTTCTGTATAAATACCTTCTCCTTGTCTCCAGAGCCCAGCTGGCACCACTTTGTTCACACCTTCACTCCCCAGAGAGCCCACCAATGCTTAAGGTGACAGCAAGGCAGAAGGGACACAGTGGAGAATGAGCAGCTGAGGAAAGAGAGAGACAGCACAGGGGGTGTGAAGGAGCATGTTCTCTTGTTCCCGCTAGATAACAACACTCCTGCCAGGGCCTCTGATGAAATCTGCTTGTAAAAACCGAACCCAAGGTGTATGAAATGTTCATACACCTCTGCAGTGAGTGCTGTATAACGTACACAGAGAAGAACACAGACTATTTGTAGCCATTTCTTGCTGTGCCATATCTAATTCGGAGCATCCTTGCCCTGGCTCACAGTCCAATCCCCACATATGTCTGTGGAGCACTTTGACTATTTACGGCTCTTTGTAATTAGGTAATGGAAATGAAATAGATCTTTTTGAGGAGCAGGCTTCTGTGACTGAGCAGTTTTCACACACACAGAAATGCATACAAAGAATTTGCTTGGAGCTATTCAACGCTGTATTCAAACACAGCAAGTTTGGGAAATGCTCTTTAAATAGTGGAAGGGAATCACTTTTAACCACCTGTTGATGAATTAATAAAAAATTAACTTTATATTAATACTATTAAAAAATAATGACCACTAGAGTGAGGAGCCATGAACAGATGATTACTGACGACTGCAAGAGGATGTTTCAGTGACGAGCAGCAGATTAATAGAAGAAAAAGGTTAATAAGCACGAAGAAGGATAAAATTGCTGATGAAGACAAACAATAGCTCCTTTTCCAATGGAAAATACAATGTTGCAAGAAATATAGGATACTTAGGATAAATATTATATGCATGCATAATAATTGGGCTCTTATCTCAAAGAGACTCGCAGGCCTGACTCTGCTGTATCCCTTGCTTATACAGCCACTGTGAAAAGCTCACAAGGTCAGCCCCTCTTTAAACCACACTCTTCCTATGCAGGAAGGAGGCACAGCAGAATTTTCTTCTGTCACCTTGGAGACTTCTCTGTCCCTCTCTTAACCTGCAACATCTTAGTTGTGCTCTCCTCTGCATTATGCCCAAGTGGAACAAATAGAACAGAACCACCACAACATCTCTGCAGCTTTTTTGGTGTTCCTCCTGTCACATTTAGCTGCTGTAAACCACCACGTAAGCCTGCTAGAATAATCTCCACATAGCTGAGAACCCAGCTTTCCTCATCCCCTTCAGATAGCCTGTCCAAAGTGCCCGATGATCTTCCACAGCATGTCAGCCACCATCGTTACAGTACCATCAAATGGGACCACTCTGCCCTGGGAAGTTGAGGTCTTTACCCCCCTCCAAAGACCTAGGTACTTGGCTTCAGACACTGACAACTGCAAAGTGAACTCAAGTAAACAACTAGCTTGTGGGGAAAAATACCTAAGGATTTTGTTGCCAGTTTTAGAGGAGTGAGCTGATTGTAAAGGCATTGCATCAGAACAGAACAATTGCTAGGGAGAAAGTGGGAGGATAAATGTGAGACTCCAGCAACGCGGATGACAAACAAGGTAACGGGGCAGGCTTTTAAGACTTCAACTATGAAATTAAAGAGAGCAGCTTAACCAAGTGGGAAAATGATGGAAGTAAAGCAGCGAAATAGTGGGAATAGGAGTTTGGTGAGATGACTGGGGTAAGGGAGCTATGGCTGCAGAATGGGTGGTACCTCAGTCAAGGAGGTAGCCAGGCTTCGCGTGGCTGAAGGGTCAAATCTCACATCTGAAGCTGATCCTGTCAAGTAAGCACTGATTTTCTGCACTTCTTTCTTACAGCTACATTGTGCCCTTAGCCTGTGTCACTATTAAATGTGAAATCAGAAACACTGACATATATAAAACATTTACACACACACATACACGTCTGTTATTTGCCATAGAATCATAGAAAGGTTTGGGTTGGAATGGACCCCAAAGTTCATCTAATTCTAATCCCCTGCCACAGGCAGGGGCACCTTCCACTAGAGCAGGTTGCTCCAAGCCCCTGTGTCCAACCTGGCCTTGAACACTGCCAGGGATGGGGCAGCCACAGCTTCTCTGGGCACCCTGTGCCAGCGCCTCAGCACCCTCACAGCAAAGAACTTCCTGATGTCTAATCTCAATTTCCCTCTGTCAGTTTAAAGCCATTCCCCCTTGTCCTGTCACTACATGCCCTTGTAAAAAGACCCTCTCCAGATTTCTTGTTAGAAAATGTGTCAGAACTTCAAAACCAAATCTTCACAAAGCATTTTAAAATTCATAAAATGCGGACTCTCTTCCTCACATGAAATGCCTCAGAGCAGAAAATAACATGGGAAAAACAGCTTGAGGTTAATATTTTCAAAGCATGAAACATGCTAAAACTGGGGAAATTTCTTAATCTCCAGTGGTGGAAATATCAAAGATTTCTACTTGGTGTATTACAACAAGCAGTGTTTTTAGGACAGATCGAGTTCCCCCATAGTATATTAACACAAAATTATGCTCTTTGAAATGGGAGGTGATTAAAAACATACAGAATAAAACCAAAGCATAGGAAAGCTTTTTTTTGATGGTAAAATCAAATTAGGAGTAATTTTTATTGCACTTGCAGGGAAAACTGTATTAACATCCATTAAAATCTATAGTAACCTGATTAGCAACGATTGCTATAGTTTAAATATGCACTTTGACAATGTCTGAAAAGTACACGTTAAAAATTAATCCAAAACACCCTCATAGAGCCTGGGCACGATGCTTTAGCAATGGATGGATGGAGAGGTTTACACCTGCAGCTTGCTGGCGTGGTTGCTGCTCCATAGAGGCCATGGTGGTGGAGTAAGTCATCCATCCATATGGATCCAGACTGCCTAACGTGACCTGGCTGTGATGCAGTACAGAGGAAATCCATGTGTCTGTATCATGCCCTTTCATTGCAATAATGGAGCACTTGCAGAATTCCTTAAATAAAAGGAAAAACCTGCCTCTGGCAGAAGCCCCTGCTGCAGGCTGCAGCATTTTTGGTTACAGAAGACCAAGGAGATTTTGGCTGTGCTCTGGGTCAGCACAGATAGAATCATAGAATAGTTAGGGTTGGAAAGGACCTTAAGGTCATCTAGTTCCAACCCCCCTGCCATGAGCAGGGACACCACACACTAAACTATGTCGCCCAAGGCTCTGTCCAGCCTGGCCTTGAACACCTCCAGGGTTGGAGCATTCACAACTTCCTTGGGCAACCTATTCCAGTGCCTCAGCACCCTCACTGTGAAGAACTTCTTCCTTATATCTAAAGGCAGATACCCCAAGGCAGCCCAGCTTCACTCAACCCGAGAGCCCTGCAACCCAACCCCATCACAATTCTGCGGCAGCAAAGACATAGAATCATAGAATCACAGAATCACAGAATCAGCTGGGTTGGAAAAGACCTTCAAGATCATCAAGTCCAACCATTTCCCCAGCACTGCCAAGGCCACCACTAACCCGTGTCACCTCATCTACATGGGGTGTGAACACTTGCAGGGACGATGACTCCAGCACTGCCCTGGGCAGCCTGTTCCAATGCCTGAGCACCCTCTGGGGAAGACATTTTTCCTAATATCCAATCTAAACCTCACCTGGCACAGCTTGATGCTGTTTCCTCTTCTCCTGTCACTTGTTATGTGTGCATATAAACTATACCATTGTTATACTGCATTTTTATGGCTTCATAACATGATACCGTTCCTAAGGCTGAGGCTTTATCATCATCCTAAACTGACCTAACAGTGGGTGTCTCCTTTAGTACATGACTTCCCTTGTGGTATGTTAAACACCAGAGAAGAACTGTGGAAATTTATAAATACAGTACAAACCTTGTTAATATTTTTTACTGATTAAACTAGCTAAGGAGGGAAATGGCTCAAATAAAACAGGCACCTTGGGATGCACAGGAGATCTGCTAAGGCAGTCTATATATTGCTTATTGCATAAACCTTGCACTGACCCACCCTCTTTATCAAAATTATATCCTTCTGTTAAAAGCAATCAGAGCTTCGCCCACAGAAAGTCCACTAAGCTACAAGATGAATCCTTTCCTATGGAAATTTTCATTTGTGTGCAGAAGTAACACGGAACAATTTCCCAAGGTGCACTTAAAGGCAAAATTATCCTCTTCCACAAAGCTGTAACTTCACACGAAATGCCGCCTGTACACCTCCACCACATTGAAGCAGTTGCATCACACTGTTTAAATGCAAGTTATGGATCAATGCAACCAAACAATATGAGACAGAAATTCTCAGTGTCACAAGTAGTATTTAATGAATTTGTGGTGCCTTGCTCTCCAGCAGCACAGGGAACAGGTACGGGCTTAAACTGCTGAAAGAATAATTACCCCTCTGACTGGGTCCTGAACATAATGCCACTCCATGGTATTTTTGTGACAAATATATATAGACACTTTCACAGATTCAGTGACACTTTCTTTTATTAAATACTCTGTGTGGGCAAGAAAAGAAAGAATTTATGATACCATTTAATATCAATACTAAACCACAAATGAAGGCGTTTTAAAAGGAAGTTGCAATGTTTCTTCCAGTAAGTTCCCCTTTTGTGTTATCCATAGGTCATATTTTTGCTATTCACAAGGCAAATGAAAGAAAAGGGGGAACTCAAAGCACTGCCAACTAAAAAATTAAGAAACAAAGATGATGCATATTAAAATTAAGAGATTAAATAATTAAAGGCTAAAATTTAGAGACTCCCCACTACAACAAGAAGGAGGAGTCTCCACTGAAGGGAGTATGTGGAAGAGATGGCAGGTAGTAAAGATCTGAAGACATGTACATGCTTTATCGTATGCCAAAGAATACGAGAGACCAGCTAACAGTTTCTATACATAATAAAAAAATCCCTGTGTTAGGGGAGCAGTCCAGGGAGCAGCCATGCCTTGGTACTGCTGAACTTCCAGCCATTCTGTAAAGGTGTGACAAGAAAAGGTAAAAAGAACAGGGATAATGCTCAAAAATCAGCTTTTCTGACTGGTGAGGCAGTCGCAGGCTGGGATTCTCCAGCTTGGAAGCAAAATGGCTGCTAGTGGTCAATAAAATCACTCAACAGCACAAAGAAGACAAGTAGGTGACAGTTATTCCCACAACACAGAAAACAACTCAAACAATCCTATATAGTGCAGCACACACTTTAAGTCATGCTGCTGCAGCGAGATGGGCTGGACCAACTTATCAAGTGAGGTCTGCAGCTGCATGAACCCGACTACCAGCTGTGGTGCATGCAGATTCCTTCTAGATCCTTACCCAACTTACCTCACAGAGATGGAAGATGGGCCATCACTGGGAAATTGTAGGCTGAGTCCTTAAATCACAACAGCCGTGAGCTACATTTTGAGATCATTTCCATATTGCAGCAGACAAGACATAGACAGTGTATACAGTATTTAAATGGGCATGTTCTCTTTGTACAGGCATATTTAGACACACCACCAAGATGAGGTGCAGATGCCTGGTTATACAATCTCACCTGCAGCTAGTTCTGTCTATGCAACCTTTCACAAGATACAAATATGTAATTTTAGATACTGTAGAGACTGTAGATAACACAGCTTTAAACTGACTTGGCACTGGAGCCCTAAGAACAAGTATAATATCAATACTGGCTGTTCCCATCTGAATTTGACTTAAAATTCTTGGGTTCCACACACTGTGGAATCTGTTAGATAGTTATTTACTGCTGTTCACAATTGGTGCTGACCTGGGAACGAATATTAATGTGAGAAGCAAAGGGTTGACATACGTAGATACCAAGCAACGGATAAGAAGAGTGGCATTAACTGCATTTTTTAATGCTAATATTTCAGTAACTGCTAATCTTTAGAGAATCCATTTTCAATCATGTGCCACCAACTTGGCCTGGGTGACTTTTGAGCTAAGCATATGATCATTTATACTGTCCATCAGATAAAAAACCACTGAGGAAAATTGTCTGGGTCACATTGGGCAGTATTGGGCAACTGTCCTACATACACAGACTGCAAAACCACCCATTTCTCTTTGTGAGGTTTTGCACATATTGAACCCATGAATTAATAAGCCTAGCTAGCCAGTTTATGAACACATATACCTGAAAGGAAAGAAGTAGGTTTATGGGTATACTAATACCTAAAGGTTTATTTGTCCAGCATCGATGAGAGAAAACCATACGTATTCTCCGGGAGACAGAAAAAAAGAGCTCCATTTTTGTTCCAGTACTTGGAATTTACCTTGTTCTCAGAATTATGTTGCCAAAGAACTGACTTTAACAGGATGCTGCAACACAAAACTTAGCAGAGGAGCAGAAGAGATCCTGGATGCGAGAGATGCAGTGCACTCTGCAAACGTCTTCTCCAGGGAAAACGACATCATGTCTTAACTGCTCTGTCAGACATTCCCATATGCTGGACAACTCAGACAAAATGGATTGTATGTTGTCATTTTCCACTCAGAACTTGCTGCTGCTTTGCTGGATGACTGTGTGCTACCCATTAATGCTCTCCATCTGCCTCAAAGTTCTCAACTTGCATCCTATTGGTGCCTATCAAAATAATACCAAGATGGGATTATGAGATACACCTTATACTTGCACTGACTCCATAATGACCCAATTTCTAACCCACTTGCCTGACCACAAAGCTAATATTATTCAGGCTGTTGATTCAAGCTAGCATGGCACTTGTGGACAGGATCCAGGCTTTATGGACTATTCTCTCTGTTTCCTTTGCAGTCCAACCACAGTCAGATCATCAGCCCAGAAGATTTCTAAGCTTCAAAGAAGCAAAGCCTTTAAAGGAGTTTTCCACCAGCAAATAAAATTGCATGAACACTGGAAATAAATTAAATAACCTCTTGCAGAAAACCCAGTCAGATGTCAATTCTGGCCAGTATAAGAAGGAAGGAAAAAGAGAGGACAAACACAGAGTCTTTCCTAGAGGTTCTTTTCTCACCTCACCACAGAGTGGAGAGAGAGGTGTACAGTGTTTGTACAACTGCTTATACCTTGCCCTTAGCTTGTACAAAAGTGTGAACATTTAGAGTCATTCTGTTTTGATAACTTCACCTTTTCCTCCATCTCTGCAGTTAGTCTGGAGCTCATGTAGTCCTTTGGGCTACATACCTGCTTTGATTTATGTCTGATGGGCAGATGTCAGCACCAGAAAGGAAGGCTGCTTATGCCACATTTCTCTGGAATAGGGCTCTTCTGTTTCTAATTTCTAATAGTTTCTAATAAGCCACAGGCTCTGTAGCTCACTGTGTGAATGATCTGTATTAACTACACTTTGAAACACATGTATAACGTGAAGAAATCAACCTTGGAAGCTTTTAAAATATTCCCACCTGCATCCTAAATCTGAAGATGAACTGAATTAATACAAGAGGACTCTGAGATAAGGTTTGCACAGTTCACCAGCTACTGCATGCTGTGCCAGCCCAGGCGGTTATCTGTTGGGATGAAATATGGTTATTAAGTATGTCTGAGTGAGCTGGAACAAACAGTAACAGAAAGTAACACAACGCTCAGTTGTCACTGATCATCCTCAGAAGCAACAATAACTTCCTCTTATCTCAGCAGCATGATCCCTAGTATTACTTCTACAGAGCTAATGATGAGGAAGCATCAGCTTCTTTATATCATCCATATGGGAAGTGCAGCATTGAGATGCTTCCATTTGCTCTTGCTTTTTGTTCTCTTCATGGAGGGATGGAATTCACTGCTGTGGGGGAAAGAAAAAAAGAACCCCTCAAATAAACAAAAACCCCACCAAACCCGAAGCCAGACAAGCCCCAAATCCAACTGTAATGAAACCAATGCACCTCTGCCCACTTGTAGAAACTCTTGTATCTTCATGGGGCAATTGAAATACAATTTAGATGCCTCACAAAGAAGCAGTGAGCCTGTCAGCTCTAATGCGTTATGCAAGAAGCCAGACTTCACCTAATGCAATAACAGCATCCTGCACAGTCCCAAATCTCCCCGTCTTCATCTCCCTACTATCTCACTCTTCAGCTTTCCTACTTAAAATAGGCCTCTGTATGTTTCTTCTTTTTAAAGATGTTCAATACGACCCTGCAATCCAGATATTAAAGGAACACATGATCGTTTCATATTTATGTGGATTACAAATTAATACAGAGCTAGGGCATTTCTGGGAACCCCACTGCATAGTCTGCACAGTATAAAACTTCAAGCATTTTCAGATCTAAAAAGCTAAATAAAGGTCAGCCTCAGGAGCCTGTATTACTTTGAACATTAATCCGCTCCCACTCCTTAAAGCTTCTTTGAACAAAGTTTAAGACAGGAAAGCAGCAGCACTAAACAAATGTTTCATCCTTTAAGGACTGAAAATAGGTCTTTTTTTCCCTCTACAAAAATAAGCACTAGAGTTTGGTGTGTTTGCATGGGGTAGATTTAAACACAAAGTTCTGCTGGTTTATGAACAAGAAGGAGCCATAGCACTTCTGTGTTAGTGTCAGCATGACAGGAGAGCAACCATGTAGAGAGAATCATAGAATAGTTAGGGTTGGAAAGGACTTTAAGATCATCTAGTTCCAACCCCCCTGCCATGAGCAGGGACACCTCACACTAAACTATGTCACCCAAGGCTCTGTCCAGCCTGGCCTTGGACACCTCCAGGGTTGGAGCATTCACAACTTCCTTGGGCAACCTATTCCAGTGCCTCACCACCCTCACTGTGAAGAACTTCTTCCTTATATCTAACCTAAACCTCCCCTGTTTAAGTTTAAACCCATCACTTCTTGTCCTATCACTGCAGACCCTGATGAAGAGTCCCTCCCCAGCATCCTTGTAGCCCCCTTCAGATACTGGAAGGCTGCTCTGAGGTCTCCACGCAGCTTCTCTTCTCCAGGCTGAACAGCCTCAACTTTCTCACAGCAAAATGCAGAATGATTTCCTAAAATATTTTAAGAAATAAAATGCATATTTCAAATACATTTTTATGAACATGTGCTACAGTTCAGGTTACACAACACTGCTTCTATTAAAATCAAAGCCTAGTCTCAAAAAAACCCCACACCCAACCACGATCCTGGTGTTTTGAAATGATAAATAGATGCCCAGGAGCTTTTTCTTCATTAAGTAACAAATTGCTTCTCAGGGATGGGTATTTTAAGATACAGCAGAAGTGGCCAATCCTCAGCTGGTGTAAATTAGCACTGTTGCAGGGAGCTCTATTTTTACCAGCTGAAGATTTGCCCCTAAGCATCTGTCAGTGAAGCAAGCCAAGGAACCACAGACATGTACATGGAAAGGCATCGATCCTAAAAAATGACAAGAGACTTACGACAGTTTGGACAATTACAGGGACCTTCAAAGTTCACCTGGTCCAATCCCCCTGCAATGAGCAGGGACATCTTCAACTAGACCAGGTTGCCCAGAACCACATCCAGCCCAGCCTTGAATGTCTCCAGGGATGGTTCATGTCCCACCTCTCTGGGCAACCTGTGCCAGTGTTTTACCACCCTCATTGTAAAGAATTTCTTCCTCACACCCGACCTGAATCTCTCTCTTTTAGTTTAAAACCATCACCCCTCATCCTATCACAAGAGGCCCTGGTAAAAAGCCTCTTCTCCATCTTTCTTGTAGGCCCCTTTTAAGTACTGAAAGGCTGCAATAAACTCTCCCCAGAGTCTTCTCCAGGCTGAACAACAGCAGGAAAGCAGAACAGCAATAATGATAAGCTCTAGGTACAGCGATACAGCACTAAGGTCTGTTACAACCCTCCCTTCCAAACCAGATCCCCTATGTTAATTGTGCTTCAGCATCTGGGCTGAGTCAGCACCTCTGATTCCTCCCTATAGCAGTCAGTGAGAGCTGGTGAATGCACTGCTGAAATCAAAACAATGGTTATTCTCAACAGTGGGATAAAACATTTACAGGCACAGATCTTAAGATAGTAATTTTCATGTGCATCTTGGCTGCACAAGCCTAGCCAGCCTATCTGAACCTGCCTCCTTGACGTCTGGAGAGCACATCCCCCTGCTCCATACGCTGTGCTTGACTGGCTGCTGCCTGCCTGGCACCGGGCGCTGTGCAATCTGGATGAGGGCTGGAAATCAACTCATCCCTCTTAATAAGAGGGCACCCTCCTGTAGATCTGGACTTGCTCACGGAGGGGGGTGGCCAACCTGAGCCGTTGTTTTGGCTTCTGCTTGTTTTTCCCATGACCTCTGTTGGTGTAACCCAATATAGCCAAGAGCGCTCCACAAGCCACAAAGCCCACATTTGATATGGTGTTAATCGACTGTAAAGGAGCAGCTTCTAAGTCATCACACACGTAGGAAAGAGTACTTGAGAGATCAGCCAGCTCCAGTTTTAAACACATACTTTCCCCAGGATCACGTGTAACGTTTCAGTAAGTTCAGAAGACAAGAGGAGAGACAAAAAAACACGTTTCCTACTATCACCCACATAAAGCAGTGTCTTTCTGCACCCCGAAAGCTCACCTTTTCCAACACTGTCAAAAGACACAGTGCTGACATAAACCCTCCTGTTTGCTACATTTACAGGAAAACAAGAGACTGAAGTTGTGGCACAGTATTTGCACACACGAACTAAACCAAACTAGCTCAGCAACACTGCCTTTTAAAACTGTAAACTTTCACTGCTTGGAATATGTCTCTTGTTAGATATAAAAGCCACTAAAATGAGCAGCCCAACTACTGGTAAAGAGTAACTTCTAATTACATGACATAATCAGTAATTACCATTTATCCAGAGACAAAGCCTTGATTCACAGGTGATAAATGACACGATACTGAATGTACAGGAGTAGTTACTCACATCCCTGAGACACAATGGATGTGCCATTGACATCACATTAAGTCTGGTACACCTTTCTAAATGGTCACTCAAAAAGCAGTGACAGACAAAAATCTGTGGAGGGAGGTGATTTGGACTTAAATTCAGAGCAGATAATTCTGTCAAGGAAACATTATGAAAATGATGGAAACTAGCAGAACAAGATTATTAAATTTACACTGTGCTGGAATCACTGCCACCACTCTTAACAACAGGCTTTATCCTTCATATAACCAAATTTATGCTAATCTCTTCAAGACTTCCAGAAACCAAGCCCAGAGAAACTCAGGATTTTCAGCATTTCAGAACTTACTCAACAATATCCTGCCTTGATGTCTTCTTTATTTTCATTTCTCTTTTAACTTGAAAGCCCATTTTAGCCTGCTCTAGTAAATACTGTAGGGTATTTACTCTGGACGGCAAAGCGCTGGCGGTACTTCCATTTCATTGTAAAAGGCCAAGATAACAAATACAGATTTATTATTCAATGTCCCACCTTTCACACTATGCAAATTCACCCAGCCTGCAGTCTACTTTTGGCAGTCCTCTTTCCCAAGGGCCCTTTAGGAAGAGGCTATCAGCCAGATTAATTATTTTAACAATAGCAGCCTTTTCCTACTGCCATTTTTTCTGTCACCATTCTATGACATAAAGCAGGGGGGAGGCAGAATGAATTTACCCAGCTTGTAATATATCTCAGTCCATAGCTTCCCAGAAGCACTAGATTCAGTGTGCAAGTACAAAGCCATCAGCCTCATGTGACTCATTACAGGGGACAAGAGAGAGCATCGCGTGTCCCTGCTTCTGGAAGGGGCCGCGTGGTCCATCTGGTTGGCAAGGTTGACCACCACAAGAGGACAGATAGAGACAGCTGTTAAAACCCCAGAATTAGAACAACCTTCTCCTGCCTGTTGTCATTCCCTACAATATGTTAGCTTTCAAATGGAAAATGTGGCAACTCACAAATTCTTTGATGTCCAATAACTTACGTTCGGCTCATTTACCAGCCCGGCTCTTTTGACAGGTACTAGACAGGATCATAACTGCAGCAGCACATTATCTCTGCGTAGCACTAAAGAAGGGACAGGTACTGACCTTCCCATGTGCCTCCCATGGGAGCCCTGACCCCTCAGGAGTGAGCAAAGTGCTGTGCAGCACTGCCTGCTATGGGTGATCCCAGGGGAGCTGGGCAGCTTGGGCCAGTGAGTCCACCCAGGAACTGGCCCAGCACTCACAGAGCTCCTGTGGAGCTGGGGCAGCTGCTGTATCTCAGGAGCATGAAAAAGAATCCTATGGGATCCCCATCTATAGACACAGATGTAAACTGGATGTGTTTATTGGGGGGGCAAAAAAAAGACACAGGGGAATGGCTTTAAGCCACCAGAGGGGAGATTGAGATGAGCTCTGAGGCAGAAGCTCTTCCCTGTGAGGGTGCTGAGGCGCTGGCACAGGGTGCCCAGAGAAGCTGGGGCTGCCCCATCCCTGGCAGTGTTCAAGGCCAGGTTGGACACAGGGGCTTGGAGCAACCTGCTCTAGTGGAAGGTGTCCCTGCCTGTGGCAGGGGTTGGAACTGGATGAGCTTTAAGGTTCTTTCCAACCCAAACCAGTCTGGGATTCTATAATTATGGGGAGTATTTATAAAAATGTAAAAACTAGAGGTTTTCTCGCTTTCAAACAATACTTGAAGTTAGCAGCCTGCAGTGGGTAGTATAAAGCAGAACCAAGGATTCCCTATCTCCTCCTTTTATGTTTGCTTTACAACTCAGAGCTCCAGATCTGCATGGAAGGAGAATGAATCATTCCTCTGCCAACCTGAGTCACTCCGGGTGTCAGGACCTGCCGTTCCGCTGCGTGACCACAGCTTCATGGCTCCTTAGTCCAAATTTTGTCTTTTTGCAGATGCTGATCCCAAAACTTCAGAACGATATGTGTGCTGGCGATCAGTTCCTGTGAACGGGCTGTACTGTATGTTTTATTTAATGGAAAACATAACGCAGTTGGCACTCTGCAGCCTACTCTGTAATGTTTGCAAAATGATAACAACCCTAAAGAAACGCCAAGAGGAACTTAGCACAAGTTAAAGAAATCACCTTCAAAGTGGCACTCTGACACAATGGTGTCAAAACACATTTCCTTTCCCACTGGAACAATCCTACTATTTCATACTGTCAAACAGAGGGGAGAAAAGTGGTTTTAAACCCATGGGAAAATGGCAAATCTACAGGGAGGCAGGAGCGGCTGATGAGCTTGTAGAACTACTTGGGGTGAAGATGGGCTTCTTGAGGGAAGATCTTCTAAAGGCAAGGGGTGTTTGACAGAGAAAAGACTACAGGTTTATCCCAGAGGGTCTCACCCATGTTAAGGGTAAAAGAAACTATTTTCCCACTGTTCCTAGACTGGCCACTGTAAGGTTACATGGGTATCAATACTTAGATGAGAAAGCCTGAAATGGCATCAGGCTCTGAAGTGAGGAGGAGCATGTGCAATATTCTCTTCTTACAGAAAATCTAGCGAAGTTTTGTATATCCCTTGCGAAATGTTGGCAATTTTTTATGCTTCTATGATGACCCATCAGCCATGTGGTTTGCAGCAGTTTTTCTCTCCAAACTGAGGTATGACGCTTGTGTTATTTAAGAGTGGAAAAGGAGAGAGGGCATATATCAAACAGGCAAATAACAGATGTGGCTCCCCCTCAAGCTGGGAGGGAGAATTGAGAGGTAAAGAGCGACCTCTGCCCAACCTGTAGCTGTGAATCACTTACTACAGAAGACCAGCACAGGATGTCTTCACTTAAAGCAGGAGCAAAAAGCTTAAGATATCTCTGGCTATCTGTACATTAAGAAGCAGTGAGAGTTCTAGGAGCAGATCTGCAGCACAGAGACCCTGCTGGTGCTGCAAACCTCATGTGTGAGGGGTGAGGAGGGGATCTCCTTACCACTGTAGATGAACATCCAGTAATGGTGGGACCACATCAGGTATGCACCTGGAGGACATCTCCTGATTCAGTTCCATCCTGTTTGTGTGTGTCAAGCCTGCTCTGCACCATGAAACAGGGGAGCTTTGCTTCAAAGCACACTCCTAAAGCACTAGTGTGCACAAATCTGTTAGTATGAAAGGAGCTACTGAAGCATACCTGTGCAGCAAAGGCTGCCAGCTGCAGAAACAATGCAGGTGGACACACAATGGGAGCACTCTGGAGAACAAGGGAGTGAGCAGTGCACCAAGGTGCTGATAAAGAGACAAGCAGCATTCGACACTGAGAAGGCGCCTTAGCCAAGAATCGGTGGCACCTCGCACCTAGAGTTACACCAAGTTCCCTTACCCAGACATGAAAGAAACCTGTGCCAGCTAGAAAACTAAAATAGCCTCCTGCAAGTGTTAATGTTTAAGGGTGACGTGGTAGCAGGAACTGATGTGAGCATACGGGTATAGCCATGTTGGTTTACCCATATGAACTAATGCAAAGGCAAAGTAGAAGACCCACCCGAACAAGTGACAGCAATAGTTATGCATTCAGCTACATTTTAGTTGCACTCCACAGAGAGAGCTGAATATAGAGAAAACAGCAAACACAGACCATAATCTGGCAGCTCATACAGGAGCACATTATTTTAGAGTGCTTTAAGACCTTTAAAAACAGGACCTTATCTGAGGCAGCTGCAAGTGGGGATAGTGAGGATGTGGGAGGAGAGGATGGGGTCAACAGCACCATTAACTCTTCATATTCCTAAGTAAACGTAAGTCTGCAGGCTGGAAACCCCGACATGGACACTTCTGGCATCCCAGAAGTTCCTGGAGCTGAACTGGCTGTTTTCCTAAGAAAGCCTTACATGGATATGGGCACCTTGCTTGTCTCTAGAGGCATCTCAGCTCAGCAACGAGGCTGCCACCTTGCACTCCTTCGGGTTCCGAACAATGCATCTGCAGGCTTGCTCTGAGGCACACCAGCCATTTGACCACACACAAAGGGACTGCTTCCTCCCCAAAGAAAAAGTCAGATTTGTGATTTTCCTTGGGAAAAAAGAAAGGTATAATTACCAACCATTTGCAGCACATCCTCCCCCCACAAAAGGTTGAACACTAACGTTTCTAAAAGGGTTTCCTGAGCCTTTTTTGCTTGGTAGAAATATCTGACAAGGTTGGGGAAAAAAGCCTTCACAACATAAGCAGCATGGAGTCCTTTTGCTGCATAATACGTTTCTTATTTTGGTAATAATGAAAGGAAAGTTGGGCGCTTTCTAAAGCAGTTTGTTCCAGATTGCTAGCTCTCACTGTACAAAAATAATGACCCCTTCCCCACCCCATCCAAACAGTAGCACGCAATCCCGGCGGCACAATATCCCATTGTAGGGCTCTGAATGCCGAACTGGCAGAGGAACCGGTGCGAAGGAGGGAGCACAATGGCCCCTTTGCCCTCCTCCTGCTGCCAGTGCCAGCTCAGGGTAACATGACTCACAGCCGCTGCCAATATGTTCATCTGGGGGAATGAAGGAAGAGGCCATGCTGAGAGAGATGCATGGATGAATGCCATGATCCAGCCTCGCTCCTTCTAGCTACTTGGGAGAGGAAGTCTCTTCTGATGGAGATGGACCACAGGCACACACTGGGCAGGACAGTCGCTTCAGCAGCACTGTGTTCTCTGTTGAGAGGCGTATCAGGGCTTGGCTGCTTTAAAGAATAACAAATCTCCTTACAAGCCTGGAGCACAAAACAGCATCTTACTTTGTGCACAGAGAAAAGCTCATGGTTTTTACCCCTTATTTCAGCTCTCCCTGCTTTTTCTGCTTTTTATCACACCTTCCTTTCCCCTGGCCTCCTGCATTTATCAGATGAGTAGGTGGACGGGTTTGAAAGTCCCCCACAATCCACACTGATGCCACCCTGAAGAGGTTGAAGCCACCTTGAGAAAACAGAGCACACGCTTTACAGGAATGGAGGGACACAGAAACCCAAAGCAAAATATATACACCCAATCCCTCTATTCCAGGAATAACACATCCTACCACTAAGGATGCAATTAAAAAAGCAACCTCTGTGCTCAGGTAAAGCAAATGAACCAACAAATAGCATTTGTACTTCTACGTAGCTCAGCCACTTCCAAGGCTTCCCCCCTAGGACAACATGCTGGCAAGCCCCCGTGATGTGGAAGGCAGAATCCCATCACTAGAAGAGTCTCACAGCGTAACTTGCTGGGTGAAGGCAAGAGAAAACACCCTTGGAAGAGGCCCACCACACTCACTCATGGTCTGCAGCCCCACAACTATCACAGCTGCTCTTCCCCCACCTCCCACTTGCTGGGCGCATGCAAACCCCAAACTGGTATTTCACCATCCTTCTTTCGTTTCCATCACTCTCCTGATAGCACTTGCTTTTCCCCCAAGCCGGCAATGGCGAGGCTCTAAACCCATTGCTTCCTGCAGGACTTGGTTGATGGCTCTGTTTTGTTTATGGCTCCTTTCAGTTTGGCCACACAATTATGTCCATTTGCAGCACAGAAACGAATTCCAAGAATAAAGTGACTCACATTCATTAAGGCTGTTTGTACAGAATTTGACAATGTTGTACTCCATCCAGAAAGGACTCTGTGTCCGTGTTTGCAGCAAGGCTGGATGGACTAATGACAATGATGAGCTAAGTGTGCAAACAGACCTCCGCCTCCGACACACAATCAGGAGCACACGGAGGGCTAGTAAAGAGACACCACTGCCTTCCTCAGGTACCACAGGGAAACCTTTCATAACTTGCCACAGAATTAGAACCATAGTTAAGAAAAGGGGGGTGGTGCATTTTGTTTGCTTGTGGGTTTGTTTATAAATTAGGAGGATGTTCTATTTTGCAGGACTAGGGAGATAACCCACACAAACCATGTTGCAATATTAAACAGGTTTTGTACCTGACAAAAAGTATATTCCCTTTTTTTCTGGAATTCTTTTTAGAAATTATTGGAGCTTTTCACTCCATAGAGCTATGGCAATTTATTCCTACAGTCTTGTATCAAACAGCACAATCTCAATTATTTAAGTTAGATCCAGGATAACACAGTAGATAGTTCTAAAGTTGTCAATATGTACACCCCAACCACACTTGTGGGTAGGCAAAGCGGTGGTTACATGTAACTGTAGCAAGGCCATGACACAAAGAAGGAAACTCAAGTGCTGCTGTGAACTTTACCTGCAGTCACAGAATCCAATGGCACATTCACTATGAGGGTGCTGAGGCGCTGGCACAGGGTGCCCAGAGAAGCTGGGGCTGCCCCATCCCTGGCAGTGTTCAAGGCCAGGTCGGACACAGGGGCTTGGAGCAACCTGCTCTGGTGGAAGGTGTCCCTGCCCATGGCAGGGGGTTGGAACTGGATAAGCTTTAAGGTCCTTTCCAACACAAACCAGTCTGTGACTCTATGATTCCCCTGAACCACAGGCTTCTGCTGGAACACCAAGTTTAGGGATGTGGAAGCCTCCAACTTAGGCACAGTGTGAAAGCCTTTTTATTTTTAAGTTAATAAGCTTATAACTTACCATCTCTCTATATTTGTTTTTGAATTTTTGCCCATTAAAAACTACACAGCTGACCCTGAGGTACCTCATGGAAAAATTAATATTGTTTTCACAGCTTAGGTCAGAACCTGCTATTTTGATCTCTGTGCACTTCTGCTGAGCAGTACGAGCAAAAGTCAGTATAACCTGCAGCTTTCATGATAGGGTCAGCACCTCTTTACTGTAAAATATTCCAGCTGACCCCAAGAGGATTCAGGCTATTACTGGATATTCCTTCTCTCACACAAATCTCCTACCGACAGCAGAGCATAATATTTCCATCAGCAAAAACCACATTCCTCAGTTTAAAAAGAAGATGTCCTTCTCACTGACAATCAGCAAGTGTCATCTCTGAGATGTATCTCATCCTCTGGCAAACACAGCAACTGTTTCTGTGTTGAAGTGGCAAGTAAAAGCTGTATCTGGTGCTGACTTTAGTGAGAAAAGTGTTTTGCTTTCTTAAAAACATGATTTTGGGTTTCAAAATCACCCAAGTTAACACCAAAGCTGTGTCCTGCTGACTGTCAATAGCGACTAAATCTTCAGGAGATGACAGAACGATAAAACTGTTGAAGCAGCAGAAAGAAACAGCAAGATTTCACAGATTGAATGTGGCTATTTGCAATTTTCCATAACACATGTGAAAAAGCAACAGTGGCTGCACAGAACGTATTCCAGAAAATCAAAACCTCAAGGGAACAACACACGTTGCTTTTGCTGCATGAAATGAAAACCAGTTGCGCTGACCGAAGCTCTGGATCTGGTTATAGTTCAGCTAGTAGGTACTGCTGGAGTAAAGGAGAGAGCTGACAGCTTTCCTTTCCCAAAACTTTTGGGACCACCAAGCTCATATTCAGGTTAAATGGGTCTCACAAGACCACACTGAAACTGTGGTTTTCTCTGCTCATTTTTCCATCTGCCAGAGAGCAGGAGATAGACAGCAAACTGGATTGCACCACCAACAACCACCTCAGTTTATCCATTCCTCCCCAAAAGACTAATAGTCTTTGGGCTTCCAAAACCTTGATTTATTACTTCCAGAAATCCAGATGGGAATTCATTGGGAGAAAATGCAAGAGCTGTCCAAACAGAAGCCTGACAAAAAAGCTACTGCTCGAAACGCAAAGCTAGACTGAGAGCTGGAAAAGGTCACATCTCTATTTCTGCAGGCAATTAACCATCAGAGTGACTTACTCAGGGATTCGATCCATTCTTCAAGTAGAACGACCAAATAACTTTCCCAATTGAATATTGATAGGTAATTTTGCCACTGAGTTAATGCAGCTTGAAACTAATTTACAAATACCTTACCCAGCTCAGCTGTGGATTTGGCTCAGGAATCACAGGGTGAACTGCCACTGCTCCTCCTGGGCAGGACAGCACTGACCAGGCTGTATGTACCGGTATATACATGTGGTCAAGGTGCTCACAAGAGCTGAACACCTCATCATGCCACAAAACCAGGGCTGACCTGGTGAACCAGAACCCACACGTTCAATAGCACTCTGGAGAGACAGAGCTCTCCTGGGCAGTAAAGCAGACATTATGACTGAATGGCATGGACCTCTGAGGTTATAAAGCTCAGCAGAGGGTAGAAATTGTCAATAGCTTTTCTCTTTCCTCTATGCTTCTGTTTACAAAACCATTGGGAAATAATTAATTCATTTTTATGTCCTCTTCTCACTAAACCTGTGGTGTACGATGAAGTGATACTACCAAACCATTAGAAGAACCACGAAGTAATAGAGAGTCATGAGCAGCAGTGAGTCACAGAGCACTAGGATTTCTCAAATATCCCTTCCAGCAACATGCATCATAAAAAATTAAAAACAAAAACATATCAGTCCTTTCAACGCCACTGATAGCAGCCACCAGTCTGAAGTAACTGTATTAGATTCAGTGTTACTCCTATCAGAAAAGAGAGACAAGAGGAGAAAAGGAACAAACAGCTAAACGAGGCACATCCTTGGTGCTTGTGACAGTAACGTCCCCTGCTCCAACCACTTCATGCAGTCAAATGACTTTGTGCTGTGTAATTCTTCCCTGTGAGGGTGCTGAGGCGCTGGCACAGGCTGCCCAGAGAAGCTGTGGCTGCCCCATCCCTGGCAGTGTTCAAGGCCAGGTTGGACACAGGGGCTTGGAGCAACCTGCTCTAGTGGAAGGTGTCCCTGCCCATGGCAGGGCCGGTTGGGACTGGATGAGCTTTAATAGAACCATTCCATGATGCTATTAAATTGCACAAAGACAACTACTTGGAAGTATGACAAATAAAAACTGATACCATGAACAAAGACAATATAAATATACATATATTTTAAAAAGAAAAGAAAGCCTCAAGTGCTCTGTTTTCAGAAAACATCTTATTGAAATAGTACCACAAGCTTCACAAACTGATCTGAAGACAAACAGTTCTTTCACACGCCTTCAGTGAAACAGAGAAGAGATGGCTGGGGGGGGGAATCATTTAGCAAGTGTTCAGCTCCACCACAAAGCACTTCTGCTTTTAAGTTTTGAAAGAAAGCCAACCAGTTCACTTAGTATTTTCTAGTAATAGGCATTTACCCACATCAGCTGTGCCAGACTTTTGTTTAGTACAGAATTATTGCTTGTATGTCTTGAAAATTGAGCCTATCATCCAGATATTTTCTTCTAAACAAAAGCCCATGCCCATTTAATAAATGCAAACATATCAGAGATAGTCATAACCTCACACGGAGCAATCAGACACAGGAACGTGGTCATTTTACAAAGCACTGAATCAAATGTACACACACCCAGCTTCCTCTCCTCCTTCCCTTGACCAACAGCACCCTGACATCGCTGAAATACACACGGAGCAAAATGCAGTCAGCTCAAATATGGGTATCAACATCTCACTCAGACACTAACAATTTCATACAGCATGGCAGTGTCAGAGTAGAGGTAAAGAACACACAAAGCACATCCTTGGCCAGCTTAGAGCCACGGAAGGGCTTCAAAGCTGCAGGGTAGTTTTACATCTGATCTTAAAAGAGGGAAGACTATTTGAGCACAAAAGTACAAAGAGACTTGCTGTGATGCAGACGGATGGTGACTTGAATACAGCCAGTCATATTAAGCATGTGATGGTACATTTAAACAAACACATGTATTTGCACGGGGTTTTTTTGTCATATGGAGATAAAGTTTGGCTGGTGTAGGAAGAGAAGATAAAGATGGGACTGCAACCCAGTTCACTTATTAATATTTTGGAGATCATTATCAAAGTACAAGCAAATACTTCTTGCTCTGAGAGGTCGATAAAAATCAGTGGAGAGCACTGACGGCACCTCTCAGTTATGCAGCCATTACCAGGCATGTTTTACTTATGATTAACTTTCCCTTTATAGAAGCTTTGGTACAGCACATTTTATGACATGGTAAAAATAATCTTCTACACCAAAACAACAAAAGAAACAACAGCCAATAAGAAACCCAGCACCAGCTAATGAGTGCTGGGTTTGTGCTCAACATACCTGGAGTTTTCTGTCTGCTTCTTTGCACAGATACATTATTTCTTAGGTTTATTAACCACAAGGAAGAAAACATTTTCTTCTGCTGCTATTTTGTATTTAATCATCTATTTTTAAGCATTCCTTGAAGTTCTCAAGTGTCTCAAGCTAACAGAGTTCAGGCCCAGTAACATCTTAACTACATGACACTGAACGTTTTTGACAAGCTCTATTATAATTAAATTTAAATGTTTTGTTCTAATGCTTGTGGTTTGCTCAAGTCTTTGATGGGAGATTAAATTACACTCACCCTAAAATCTTATAATAAATAAAACAGAAATGGAGTGTCAATTTATGTCCAAATCTGCTTACAAAGAGAATTAGCTGAGGTCTTTGTGCAGCCAAGCGCTTCATCACGTGCATAATTTTTGTTATGTCAGTATTCCCTCTGATGTCAATGAACAACTGAAGCTAGGATCATCAGGTTCACACAATCCTAGAATGGGTTGGGTTGGAAAGGACCTTAAAGCTCATCCAGTTCCAACCCTCTGCCACAGGCAGGGACACCTTCCACTAGAGCAGGTTGCTCCAAGCCCCTGTGTCCAACCTGGCCTTGAACACTGCCAGGGATGGGGCAGCCCCAGCTTCTCTGGGCACCCTGTGCCAGCTTGAGTCCAGGGAAAGTCTCTTGGGACAGATGTCAGGAGAAAGCTTAGCACAGACTGACACAGGAAGTCCTGCATAATAAGACAGATGACAAACTTGAAATATATTTGCAACATAAAAAACAGTGTTATGTTGGCCTGAGTCAATGAAGCACCATCCAAAATTCAGGCAATTAATTGATGATTAGAATAGTGCCAGTTAATTAAATAAAACCATGCCAGCTATGAAAACTGTGTTCTTTCTTGCATGTCTGTACAACCAAATGTTACTTTATCATGTTTTCTAGTCCAGGGGAACACACTGATAACTCTAATTCCCAAAGTATCTTGTGCCCTTCTAGCACAGCCTCACTGCTTGGAAAAGAACTCGGATGAGCAGCACATGAAGATGTCTGGTGCATCTCAAGTCAAGAGGCTAATTTGTGTAAAGGACTTTCAGGTCATTGGGCGCTTGCCTGCAGAAAAACAAGTGGCTCCTGTGAAGTCTCTTGAAGTCTCCATGTATTAATCAGAAACAGCTTTGTAAAAACCACCAGTGAGATTGCATCCTGGATGTGGAGCCAAGGAAACCAGAATGACTTGGGGGACTTTTTTCATTAATGCTTTCATGTCAGCCTTCCCTCTGACAAAGTTTTGGGTTTAGGCAGCAGAGACCAGCCTGAGAGCTCCTGCAAAGGAAAGACATTTTTATCTGTGTTACAGAGTTGAAAGCAGCCAGAGAAAGGGATTTAATTATCGCTTCGTCAACCATATCCTGTCCACAGCAAGTGCTGCCTACTTTGATGACTGCAGTTGCTGCCACTTCTTCTCCCACAGCAAACAGGAGGGGAAGATAAGGTGTGTTTGGGTTCTTTTTGCTGGAGAGGGTATTGTTTTTCTTCTGCTTGGTTTATAAACTCCAGCTCTGTTACATCTCTTGGCTATTATTCAGCCAAGTAAAAAACAACTATTTCCTGCTTTCTGTGTAAGTCGATGATGGCAATGTTGTAATAATTTGTATTGTTCTTCACCAAATTGGTTTTCATTTGCAGTATGTAGTGTGTGTGCATACACATTATATATATATATATACACATTAGATATGCCATTTCCATACACACATAATTTGCAATACTGTGCATGTAGCCTCAGAATTGCTGCTCTCTGACATCCTTTTGAAACAAATGTTAACAGTAAGTCATTATTACTAGTATAAAGAAAATATTAAAGTTGTAATTCCAGGAGACAAGCTTAAACTCATCCTGGTACCACTAATTTTTTACGCTGACCAGTACCTAAGCTTACACCTGCATGAGAAATTGGTGGGTTTTCTCCAGTTTTAAGTATCTTGTTCTATGTTTAGCTGCTGCAGAACAAATATGTGAAAGATCTGTGTAACTATTTGCAAATGCCAATCCTTGCTTTGAAGATCAAGCATGAAAAATCTTCTGTTTGGTATCCAGCTTCATCCGTCTCGTACCATTATTCTCAGCCTGATGACAGCAGCAGCTTCAAACCTTCGGGACATCAGCAGAATGATAGCAAACCCTTCCCAAGCTCATGTGTAATAAAATAAACCCAAAGCATCACAATACACAGCACAGTCCCTGCAGAACAAATGCTTTAGTCATTTCATGACAGTGATTGCTTCACCAAGCAATTGCAATGTATATGGACACATTTAGTTCAGGATCTTTTTTCATTACTTTTCTGCTTGGTCTTAGACTTTCTTCGTAGACTTCATTAATAACAGTTAGGAAATATTAAGTATTTCCTGGTGAGGTTGAGCAATAAGAAGCATTAAAATCATTCACAGGAGCCTGGTTTTGCACATTCTTCCCCCCTGCTGTGAAAACGGGTGGATTTTTTATTCCCTGGCTGCTTCAGCCCTCTTTCTGAACAGACAGTTTACCTTTGAGGTTCAACTTTAATTCCTTTCAAATGATTAATCACCAGCTAGCCACACATCAAGCATCTCCATTAAAGTCCTAACCTTGTTTACAAAGCCCAATGAAGGAAAGATCTCGGTGCGGCCTGTCCAATGTTATTCCCCAGAGGACAATGGAACAGCTCTTCTGCTGAGGCTTAATCCTCCGTCAGCTAATGACAAAAGTAAGGCTTACGGAGATCAGAGGGTTTGAAGTTAGTCCATAATAGTAACCAAAATTCTCTTTCTCACTCTTCCATTAGCACCAGAGTGCAGAATGTAAACTTGTATGTCAAAGCAAAGCTGTTTGTATTAATTTTTATGTAGAACTTGCATAGCTGTAGACATTTTTCCTTATTAAGACACTCACATTTTGAGCTGTTATACAAAGATGGGATTCTTAAATTAACTTCATGAGGCCAAATGGAGGTCTTTAGCTAAATGGCTAAATGTGCAAAATGCTGGAGAAACAGCAGTTCTCACTATTTTGTTCTGAATTCGTAACATTAATTCTAGAATGATAGAGCTGAGATTTAAAATACCCATAATCTTTACATCCTGCTCAGTTCCAAAATGTGAATTCCAGACAAGTAATTCTGATGCTTTCTAACCTCTATCTTAAGTTCCTGAAATGGCATTTTCTAATTTGAAACATCTAAATTTAAAAACTGAGACCATAACTGCATAATTCACACATATATTTAAGGACACATCATTTCACAGCGTTAAAAGAAAACAGTTTATGATTATCTGCTGTAGACCAGATGCCCCACACATTTGCCCTTTGCACCAAAGAGCTAGAAAAAGACCTCAAAGAGGTTTAAAGATGGCACATGAACACTTTCATAGTGAGCCTACAGAAAACATGCCTCCCAAGTCATAAGATGCACGACCGTAAACCTTTCAATTATGGAAGAAAAACTAATTTACATGTTTAAATGTCAACTTCTTAACATGTATACAAGTGTTGCCATTAGTGCTGCCTGGACATCCGAAGACTACTAGGTCCTACCATGCTTTTAATGATTTTTTGAGTTTTTTAATGCCAAAGAGCCTGTATTAGATTACTGGAAACCAAAAAGAGAAATGATTCATCCTCCACTGTGCCTCCAAAATAATAGTAAATAAGGAATCCAATTTATTCTTCATTTCATCAAAAGAAATGAAAAAATATAGAATAGAAACATAGAAAAACAGAATAGATAGGACAAAGTAAATACAAATCTCAAGTGTGCAGGTTTTGCCTCAACCTGATCGGAGTCTGATGTAACATGAAATTATTTAGATCATGGCAATTTAAAAGCGAGTGAAAGCTTGTTATTACTAACCACTTGTGCTGCAGCAAATGTCTCCACTATTTTCAGGAAGCTTATGCAGTTGCTTTTAAACGTTAGGCCAGATGAACATCAAACTTATTGCTGCATTTGGCATCTTTGTGTTTGGTGGAACCATCTCAGTGGGATTTCTGGTGCAAGCCAACTGCTCAGTTGGGAAAGGAAGAGGAAGAACATGTCTCCTTTGCCAGTGCCAGGATGCTCAATGTAGTGAGACCCATTCATTGCAACACAGTACTTTCTACTCCTTGAATTCAAGGTTAAAGGACATTTCACAGGGCACTATGAAGAGACCACAGTATTGTAACAAGATTTCCTGCTCCATGGTACTAAATAAACTGAGCACCTGCTGACAACGTATGGACCTCAGCCAAAACTATCAGAAACGAACTGAGTTACTTCCACTTTTTACATTCTCAGTCTGACACATTAAATGTGCAGAACTATGAAAAGTAAAAGCACTGTCTAAAAATTTGATTTTAAGGAGTTCTACATGGAAAGAACCTCCAACAATCATTAAAAATAAAGGCCCAGAAAAAGCACAATTCTTCCTGTGCTCCACAGAGCTCACTTCTAAGTGTACAACCTCAAAAGAGAAGAGTTAAACACAAACCAAACTGGTTTTCAAAGACTTTTTATGTTTTTCAATGCCCATCCAACTTCCAGACTCCTTTGCTGGTTAATGAGGCTGGTGAAGAAGGCACTTCTTCAAACCAAGCCATGCGGGTTGCTTCTCGTGCAGTTTACAATGTGCTGGGTCAGCCTGTGTTGGTGTCAGAAGTCAGGAGCAAACCAAACATGACCCAGAAGGTATAAAATACATAAAACACACTCAGCCCTTCTCATTAGTAAACCAAGATTTCCATCTTTTTCCCTTCTGCCCAGACTTGAACACATTATTTAAGAAATGACAGGACACTACAAATACTTTGTTTCCTGTTCTTGAACTGTCTTGTCCTGAGGCTAATTATATTAACAGACTTCCCTGGGTTTAATTAGTATTTTGCCTAACCCCAGTTGATTGTTAAAATTTCATTTAATCTGATTACTAAAGTACATATTTTAAGTCCAGTCCAGATGAAGGAATTGCAAGTGTACAATTACCACTGAGTAGATGAGCTACTAAATTTAACTAAGGCCAGGGCACTTTTCACTCCTAAATTGAACCTCAGTATCTCAACTCCATTAGTGTGGATTGCAGAATCTTTTTCCTCATTTCACTGACAGCAACAATAAATCACAAACTCTGATTTTGTGTATTGGAAACCCTAATTCTCAATTCCTGTCACTCGGTGGGCGCAGGTGGCTCTTCCCTACGCAAGACTCAAATCTCAGCATATCTTTGAGCCTCACTGGTAGGTGACAGATATCTGGGTGAGGACACAGCACTAAGTTATTTTGCCAATAAAACCATTTCACTGAAGTAAACAAACTTCTGCCAGAAAAAGAACTGGTTTGCTTCTATGGCTGTGTTTGCAAGAGAGCTTTCACTTCCAGAGTTTCTCTAGCAAAACCTCTACAAGTGCCTCAGTCCTGAAGTAGCTGGGCCTCCCATACAGTTTCTGACAAGCCATGCTTTCAGGTGAGTTATTGGGTCGATAGCTTTAGAGGCCCGCGGGAGAATTTTTACAAGCCCAGAGCTCTCAGCAAACGTAACTCCACAGCTCCTTTACTGTGCCCACAGGGACGTATTAACTCCTTTTTGGAGAAGTGTTATATGACAGCATGAGCACATACACCTCCTCGTTTATATGAAGTGTGGCTATCTGTGGAGACTCGCCGCAGAGTCATACATTCTGCAATTCCCAGCAGGTGGGAATAACAGTATGGCAAGAAGCAGTATTACAGTTAAAACGAAGTCCTAAAACCATGGCAAACGCTGATTAAACCAATTCTTTTGGAGGAAATGACAGCACAAGCACACACATTCGGCCAAAACAGCAGCAATAGCAAAGGCTAAATTTTCTGTTCCTGTTAAAACCAAAATCAAGCAACAAAACCAACTGCATTGGCGCTGGTTTATAACACAATCCTGTACTTCACACAGACCCTGTGAAAGCCCCTGAAATGGGCTCACTACACAGAACTGAGAATATTTCTGTAATGCAACTGGACAAATTCCACAGAGTTGTGGACACACCTATATATAACATAAATTAATGTGAGAGCTTTCCTCCTTCCAAGAGCTTACAGGTACAAGGCTACAAAGGAGCAAAGCATCAGAGATGCTTTGTGTTGACCATTTCCACTGGATGAATCTGGTTCATAAAATCACAGAACGATTTGGGTTGGAAGGGATCTTAAAGCTGATCCAGCTCCAACCCCACTAGAGCAGGTTGCTCCAAGCCCTGGGCGGCCTGGCCTTTGGCACTGCCAGGGATGGGGCAGCCACAGCTTCTCTGGGCACCCTGTTCCAGTGTTACAATGACAAAATCTAGCCACAGCTAATCCTGTCATTGACTGCAGCCAGAGAACTGCGTTAGTCTGAACTCCATCATCTTCTGCAGACAAGCAGTTCCGTTAGACCAAGTCCTCATTTCAACAGGAACCCTTCAAAGATAACAGCACTGAGGCTGCTTGCAGGAACTGGGCTTTGTACGCTGCCTATACAGGTGCGATTACCTTTCAGGTGTAAATGTGTTTAAGCACGCACAAAAACCTTTTGCCTCCTGAAGACAAGTAATTAAACCCATCCCATTTCATTAAGGCCTCTTCTAACAAGCTCTGGAGTGGAGGTCATAACTGGAGCTCCCTCCAGCAGACATCTATACCAAAAGCCACGTTTGGTACTTACGCTACAAATGCTGGTGATGCTGTACAGTACAATAACCTCTAGCTTTAACACTAAAGTGCCAGTTTCCCAATTTACCTATGTGCTGATTTAGCAGCAGCTCCTATAGGACAAACTTCAAACCCTTAGATCTCTACCCCAATATGGAACCAAATAAAAAACCTTGGTGACTGCTGTGTACACCGCATTTATTGGAAAACTTCAAGTGTTCATGTTTGTTTCTTTGCATGAGGCAAATTCCACTAAAAAAACAAACAAGTAAACAAACCTCTTTCATTTAATTGGCAGCTCTATCTGAGTTATAATGTTCTGTCTTGGTATGTTTAAACCACTTATTTTTCTGGTTGCAGCTATATAGTATTTATAGTATTTTATTACAAAGCTATTTCTTGAAAACCAGGCTTTTCCTTGATTTCTTAATGAGTTCTGATCAGCTCCATGTGACTTGCCATCCCTGATGGAAAACTAAGGCAGTACAATTTTCCAGTGGAAAATTTTCTAACCTCAAAGTGAAAATGCTTCTTATAGTTTAATGAAGGTTCTTCGCTGCAGACACTGCTTACAGTATCTTCTATTTAACTTCTCTTGTCGGGATTGCTCAGTAATTATTCACATGCAGTAGTGGCTGTCTATTTCTATGTTATTATCTGTTATCTCCACTTCAAAAGAAATCACAGTGCTGGATACAAAGCCTGACACTGGATAACTTACAGAACCATTACTTCTCTTCTTACAACTGGCTTCCTTATAAAGCATGAAATACAGCTGACATCTCTGTGATAAAAGGAATTTACTCACAGAATCTCTGCTGCTTCTAAGAGACTGATTCTGCATGATGCTCGTGCTCGTGCAGAATTACTTCGACTCCCACTTCTGGATTTAGTTTGGATGCAGAATGACTTCAACTCCCAATTCTGGATTTAGTTTGGGTGGAAACTTTCTTCTGATGCTAGGTTAAATCCTGACTAATCACTGCAAGGTACTAGATCTTGTGTAACTCAGATGGTTACAAGTCCTGGTTCACATATATTTGTGCTAGCAGCCTTTACGCTAAACTGAGAACATATAAAATCCAAGTAATTGTTTGTATTTCCAGGTTCCTTCTTTAATTGTACAATATGTTAATAATCTGCTTAAAGCCTGCCTGGTTTTGTTTATCTGGAGGAAAGCAGCTTGCAGGAGTAAGATAATTCAATTCTAAAAGAATACATTCCCTGTAGATGTCTCCAATATGTGGAATATTTTGGGCACTGATGGTCTTCTTTCTACACTGAAGCCATAATACCATTCAATAGGGGAAAAGGTATTTGATGTACGAACAGCCTTGGATTTTATTCTTTTGAATACTTTCGTTGCAGAGCTGAATTCCTCTGGCCGTTTTTGTTTGCACAGATCATTCCCACCAAGTATTAGTCATCCTCTGATTTCTGTTAAATATTTCTGATGAGCATAATTTTAATATCTGGCATAGGAGCCGAGAAACAAAACAAAGCTGATTTGTGACCATTCATGTTATCTAAAGTCTGTAGCTCAGCTGCTTATCTAAACTTCCATTATAAACTTTGGCTTGCTTGTAAATCTTAGGGAAGATCTTTTCATCAAACCACCATCAAAATGAAAATTCAGTAAGGAAAAAACAGTGTTTTGAAACTACATTTCAAGAAAAATAAGTTCTTATTAAACTACTTTAAGAACTAGATTTCTAGATGCAGTTAAAGGCAATTAAACTCCAAGGCTCCAGAACTGCACTCCAATGCCAAGAGACTGTGGCAGAAGCAAATTCAAAGACGAAATCAGAGCTGATGTTTTACAAGCCTTTTGCTTTTACAACAGACAAATGGTAACTGCACTGCAAGAAATGATGCTGCTTGTGATTCAACAGCCTGTATGAGAGAGGGGACAGTGGCCGCATCTTCCCTATTCTCTAACGGCTAATCAAAAGCAGAGAGCTGGTATCATCTCCAGAAGAAACCACTGTTTCATTCTCTCTCTCTGTAAATCAAATCTTCACGTGGAGTCCTTCAGACCCCTCCCACTTCTCAACAACTTAATCAGGTTTTCAGATGTGAGCACCAGGCAGTTTCCCTTCTGGCCAGGGAATACAACCTTATGACATGCCCTCGACGCAGCCTGCTCCACTGCTGTTATTTCCTGCCCAATTAGCATTTGGTCGTGCATCCTTTGATGAGCAGAGAGCCTCTGTTTAATTAACAGCATCTTCATTCAGAGATTACCCAGTCCTACAAAAGGGAAATGCCTCCATGGATGTTTAAAGAGAGAAGCATTTGCAGAGTGATCTCTCTCTAACACCTTGCCTGTGTATCTATACCAAGGGCAGGGTATATGCAGCCACTGTTCCACTCAAGAGTTTTTGAAACATCTCTTTCTAATTTGCTTCCAGGTACAGTCTCATTGTCTTGTTTTAGATCTTACAGCTCCACTCAAATAGCTTATTAAAACAGACATTGTGAACTTCTGTAAAAAAGGAACACTGTCTTGACTGTCGAGGCAGGGGAAACAACACCGAGTTGAGCTGCTCGAGGAAGCAACTTGCTCTATAACTGTACAGAGACCTCTGCAAAGGAAAAGAGGTTCAAGACGGAGGATCAAATAAGCCGAAGGTGGAGAGGAAAATGAATACAACGGTGCCACATGCAGCGCCTTTACAGGGTGAGGATGTCAAAAGGTTTTTGTTCTGCTGATAACTGATCTCCAGCCTGTGTGTCTCACTGAACTTCCTTTCTAAAACATAGATTTGAGCTCTGCCTCTTTTTATCTTTCTTTTTTAAGCAGAAACCCAGCATCTCACTGTTAATATAATTTCCCAAGAAAGAATGAGTAACAAGCACAGTGCAATTAGGGAAAAAAAAAAAAAGCTTTCAGGACATTTTAAGTTCTTGCTAAAGTCTCATACAAACTTTGCATCAAGTTTACTTTATCAGTGCCATAACATGAAGCATCATTTAGTGATCTTCAGCTGCTGCAAACCCTCAGAGCCAGAGGATGGAACTAGAACAACGTTAGCCCCAGTGTCCCTGTGTCAGGCGTTGTCTTTGGAAGCTGCCTTTCTGCCGGTGCTCTTTCCAATACGTCTTTATTTGATGTTAAAAAATTAGGTACAGAAAACGAAGGAATCACGCAAACCAACAGCAGTAATTCAGTGGCAGTGGGTGCGCATCTTTCTCCAATTACCAGGCATGCACATAGCAAGAAAGATTATTCAGAGATGCAGCTATGCCTCCTGCATAGCTTTAGAAGCTGTCAGCTTCCTTGGTTTGTACCTCCTGGGCTTTGACAGCTAACAACAATCCCTCTTTTTCCAACAAAAAACATTTGATGATTCAGAGATGCACAATTAGGTTGAAATATTCCAGGTTAGGGAATTAAACTAAAACAGCGTGTGTATCAGATGTGATGAGATTGTCAGGCTTTTCCTCCCAGATTTATGGAAACATGAGACATTACATAAATTCCTCACTGGTAATTGAGGTTAAGCTCTACCGCAGGTCATCAATTTAGAACATTTCACTAGTCCAACCTAGAAGATTTACTCCTAACTACAAGTACTTTCTTCTGCAATTTAAGGCTGCTGGAGAAAAGAATAAATTAAAGCTTATTTTTTAAAATAAAAGTCATAAAATTGAAGAAATGTAAAGGTGAAAAGGACTTGAAAGGTCATCAATGAAGTGTAATGGAGAAGAAATACTTCAGTAAAACAAACACGGATGCTGTTGTAAATGCTGCTCCTACCTCTCGGTGCTTCACTCCAATTTTACAACAGCCACACTATCCCTACTTCACTGCAAAAAAGCAAACAGATATTGAGTGCACTGGCTAATTTAGTTACTACTGGAAAATTGCATTAGCCACAGATCCCAAAATAATAACTATTCTGATCCTTGGCTTTTAAACAAAACACACATTTTAAACAAAACACACTCTCTATACCATGCCTGCTAGCCTGTAGTTTAGTATGAAGCACAGCAAAAAGACTACATTGATAGTACTGTAGATGACTTAAAGTGAAAGATCAAGATATGTTATCTCTTTCACCACTGAAATGAAGTCAATAGTCACACAGCTACAGAAGTAAAGACAGTTCAGCCTTTAAGCCTTTAAATACACCAGGAAAATACCAAGAAAAATATGGAAATATTTGGAATTAGACTTTGTAGG
>NW_009927707.1:31821-40209 GCF_000696875.1 Nestor notabilis | reverse complement strand
GGGAAAAAAAATCAGAGTAGCAGGAGGTTGTGTGGTTTATTTATAACCATCTTCCAACATAGCTGGGGCTTAAACTTGGGTAAGATGTGCTGAAGGAGGTTAATGTCTCATGAGTGGTTTTTTTTTGCTGTGGAATCTGGACACCAGGATGACACAAGGTTTTTCATTAATAGAGACATGGGGGCCAGGTTTCTAGGATTAGATAAAATGGGATTTAGCTCTCAAACATGAAGTGCACTGTCAAACATAACTTCTTCTTGCAAGAAACATGTCATAGATAAAAGAATGGAACTGTAAATAGATTATAAACTGTACTTAAACTGATTATAGGTTGACATATGAGCCTAATCAAAGACATGTAGTGGCGTTCATTCAACTGAGTTCCTGTTTTGGAGTGATTTCACATGTGATTTTAAAGAAGCTAGATTAACTATAGAGAAACTTTATAGAAGAAAGCAAGAAATGCTCTAAAAATGCAACCACACTAAGTAGAAATACTTTGATGGGTTTTTAGGGAAATAAACTGACATCGACGGAAATCCATAATCAAAGGTGCTTCACACAGCATTTCAAACCACTTCAAAGCAGTAACTGCTTTGATTCTAGCTAGGAGTAAGTAAATATAGTTGTAGAAAGAGTAGAGAAACAAACACAAATTGTAAATAGAATTGTACCAGCAATAAAATTGTACCAATAAGATTGTACCAGCATTATTAATTGCTGTTTAGTGGACTTTTTCCTGGCTCAGCTGTTCCCTTACTTAGTAAAAACTAAGTAACTACTAAGACTGCACAAGGTGTGCTTTGCCTCCACATCTTCCTCTGCCTTTCAGAGATGCTATCTAGAGAAGTTGCTTCTCCCACTTCCGAAGCCCTGCTCCTTATGGGCTTCACAGTGCTCTGTGCCAACACACATGCTCACATGGCACCGACCCCTTTGCAGTGACCCTAAGGGGGGAAAGCAGGTCTTGTTTTCAGCCCTGTGAGCTCCCTAGTGCAGGGTATCCTTCAGTGTAGAAATGCTTCTGATGCTGCAAGTGAGTCCTGGCATGGGCCACAACAAGTGGGCTGAGGGGCTGCCTTCAGTGCTGGGGGGCTGGTGCCAACTTACAGTGTCTGGAATGTGAGTTCAGACCTCTGCCCCTCTTCTTGGGGTCTCCATGGCTACCTGGTGCGTGCAGAGACAGTAGAATCACAGAATAGTTTGGCTTGGAAAGGACCTTCAAAGTTCACCTGGTCCAAGCGCCCTGCGATGAGCAGGGACATCTTCAACTAGGTCAGATTGCCCAGCACCACATCCAGCCTGGCCTTGAATGTCTAAAAGGATGGCACATCCATCACCTCTCTGAGCAACCTGTGCCAGTGTTTTACCACCCTCACTGTAAAGAATTTCTTCCTCGCACCCAGCCTGAATTTCCCTCTTTAAGTTGAAAACCATCAACCCTTGTCCTGTCGCAACAGGCCCTGCTAAAAAGTGGCTCATCTTTCCTTTAAGCCTCTTTTAAGAATCGAAAGGCCACAATAAGTCTTCTCCTCTCCAGGCTGAACAACCCCAACTCTCTCAGCCATTCCTCACAAGCAAGGTGCTCCAGCCCTCTGATCATTTTTGTGGCCCTCCTCTGGACCCTCTCCAACAGGTCCCTGTCTTTCCTGTATTGAGGACTTCAGAGATGGATGGTGGTGGGTCTCACCAGAGCATTTCAAGAGAGGAAAAGAAGCATTTACTTAAAGGTTCATCCCAACAGTATGACCTGCCTTTCTGTTCTAAAGGAAAAGTGGGCTCCACCTTCCCCAGCACAGCATTTGGAATTCACTCTTGAGGCTCTTTGACACGCAGTGCTCTGCGTCAGGCCCTGCTACTGCTGTCTGCACATTTCACCTCCCCTGCCTCTGGTCGTTAAAATCTGATGTCCTCTCATTGATCTTTGGCTGCCTCTCCACAGTAATTGCAGTCAGATGCTGACGCTTCATTCCTACCAGACAAGGTATGTGATGACCACCCCTCTCCTGTTCAGGAGGAAAAGTCACTTATAACAGAAGATAGGCACATTAAAAGACTGAAAAGAAAACCATTTGCCATGTTTCTAAATGAGTGCCTTTTAGAGAGCACAGTTCATGATTTGCACCAGGACTCCTACCTATAGTATATATAAAATCAAAGAACAGAAGCAGATTTTTTAAACTTGGATAATTCCACTTTAATATAAAACTATCTCTAGTCTAGCAAAAAGCAGTGATTTCCACTGGTAGCAACTATTTCAAAGAAGAAAATAAAGAGGAATATTTGCAACAGATTTAGATTAATGAGTTTAAATAGCGACTGCTTCTAAAGCACAAATTTCTTCCTCCAAGTCTCCCTTGTGATGTTGTTTGCTAAAAACACTCACCAGGATTTTTTTTCTTCACTTCATTCACTCCAGTCTCATGCTTAAGAAACAAAATTCATTCTGCATTTGTTAAGATGCAACTTTTAATTAAGCTCCCGATGTATATATGCAAAGACATCTGAACAGATACAGTGAATTATGCTGAAACCAAATAAGCCCAGTGGAATGAACAAGACAGGCTGGGCACACAGAGCCCAGGCAAAGCTTTGTGTGCCTGCCCAGCCCAGGGTCTGCAAGAGAATTTAAACCCTCAGCTGCTACCCACATCACTCATCTCTGCATTTCAAGCAAGCTTTTCAAGCACAATAAGCCATCATATTTCTTTCCCAGCCACAATTTTAAATATTAGTGCTTTTGTTCTTAGCTTGTACTGTATTTTCTCTTAGACACCTACGATGTGACAAATCAGCCCATTTTTGTGCAATGTGATATTTCTTTCTGTTGTATCTGCTCATCAATGGCAAGAGCAACTCGGGAAAGAGCAGCCCTGGCCATGCAGAGCCCACTGCAGGCAGCGTCTCGAGCTAAGGATTTATTATTTGAAGCAAAATTAAAAGGAAGCCAATCAGCTCCCTCTGGGTGATGGGAATTTTAAAGAGCCCTGCCTCACATCTCAAGAATAAATAATACTGAGACACAGCTTCTTCTCTCTCCCCCCCCTCCCCAACTCGTCCCTTTGGTGAATTGCCTGTTGATTGCCTGTTCATTTCCTGGCGACATTTCTAAGCCCTTTACTTCCTAAACCCAAACAAAATCAATTCCCCCCTCCCTAAACTGCAATCATACACTGATGTGAGAGCAAAGAACTGGAGGCCGTGAAGGCAGCTCCCAGTCCCAGCAAGAAGAGCATTTCTTTCCTTATTTCATTTGGGGGTGGGCTCATTCTGCCATCAAGGAAACTGGAAAACACGTGACATACTGATAAGCAGCCTATAAATAGATTCTGGCTTTACCCAAGAACTCTGATTTGCAGCAATTGATATAAATAAGCTCCAGCTTTAAAGCCTCTGACAAACAATACTCTAAACCTACTTGGCTGTATAAACAACTGTCTCAGTGCCTCAAGTGAGCACGAAATCTGCTTCTCTACTCCCTCAGCGCAAAACCAGGCACGTGGATGTCAAGGAGAGCTTTGCCCGTGTGCTCTTTGCTGCTGCTGCAACCACAGAATCTATCTGAGCATACTTACAGTGGCTCTTCACCTGTGGTGTTGCCATCCTCAAGCATGATCCCATACAGAAAGGAACAGAAAACCATGGATTTCTTAGCTTTCCTATTTCCAACCATCTTATTATCAGCTGATAAAACAACTGTACAACATTCATCTGGCCACACTGGACCATGTACTCATGCAATTCAGTTCTGTCCTTCCAAGGGCAATCAGCAGCAGCATGCACCCCAGGGGAGAAAGAAAAATATCCATCTGCATCTACAGCAGGGTCCACTGTTTTCATACAAATAGAAGTGCTCTCTCCTCATCTTTTTCCCTGGTTTAATAGCAGCTTAGAATTAAAAGTCTCTCATATTTAACTGCAATTGAAATAACTTTATATCAAACAGTTTTATATCATGTTTGACATTATCTCTGAAAGTGAAGGAAAATGAGATTTTTTCTTATACTCTAAATAATCCTGCAAATAGTTTTGAATTTATCATCAGGATAAACTGCATGACTAACAGGCACAGTTACTACTCAGGGGAAAGCTTATGACATTCTCATCACTCATCTTAATTCTGGGCTACTTAATACAGAAATCTCTTCAAGCGGCGCTGTGTCTCCCATTTCTCCAGCTCTGGGATCTCACCTTTCCTAGATGTGTAAAACAAAGACTTGGGCATTACAGGTTTTCTTCCAACAAGACTTCTGAAGCATATGCTGTGTGCTGGGATCAATCAGGCTCCGGAAGCAGATGAGATGGCAATACATCTCCTTTAAATGGGATGCATGTGGCTCAGCCATGTAAACCCAGCTCAGCCAGTTCTGTATCTGGGCTTGTCGGTGCTCATCATGACATGAGCTCACAGTGGATACTGAATGTAAGAGGGATCTTAAATATGGGTAAAATGGATATAGGAGTGCTGGAAGTGCTCGCTAAAGCCAGTGTTGAGGTGTCTCCAGGGCCAGCAGCAGGAACCTGACTGGGGAGCAGGGAAGTGGGATGCTCACAACCCCACCACCTACAAGCACAATGTCTCTTTTTGGTCCATGCGGAGAGACAGAGGCCTCTGGAGAACAACTCCTGGTTCCCCCAAGAGAGTGGCAGAGCCCACAACATGAGCTCCATCACCTCCACCACACCTCCTCTTCTCAGGCAGTGCTGCCAGCTGTGGGAGGCTTCTTACAAATGGCCATTTTCCATATTGCCAAGAATAGCATCATTGTAAAGAGCATAAAACTGTCGGAGAGTAATTGGGTTGTGCCAGATGGCAGAAAGCTAATAGAGAGTGTATAACATTTGTTTACAGCCTGGTAAGTTTTACCTTGGCATTTGTAATTTGCCCAAAGAAGTTTTCAATTAAAGCAGAAAACACGGTACCTCCCTTGCAAATACATGGGCATTTAAATGCTCTTAATCAAGCTAGTATGTGATACCTACAAATAGTAAAGGGTTGCTTTTAATTACAGGATTTGCAAGTATGAAATGGAAAAGTTTAACAATAACAAGTGATTCCAGAGAAAAATCTCTTTAAATATAAACCAAAAGGAAAAGCCAAGCATCATCAAAATATGAGCAGACCTGAAGACAGCTTTCAAAGTCTCCTTCCTTCTTATGTAAGTAGCAGTTAAATAATCCCACTTCTCCTCCCACCGTTTGCAACTCTCCTGACTCTAGAAGGATGTAAAAAATACAGTTTCCCCAACTGAAATGGTGCCACAAAGGTATCAGTGCCTTAAAAATGAGCCAGATCATATTTAGTGTTTCCTACAACAATTTACAGCAATAACAGGTTCTTTGAAACATGCAGAAGAACCACTTTGACTACAGTGGGAAACAAAATACAACTATTAATGTGTCAGTTATGATGACTTTCAACCCAGGACAAACTGCATGGTCAGCATCTGCAACAGTTTGATGTTCCCATAGGAGCCAGGAGGAGCAAAAACTTACTTTAGCTTAAACTACAGTAGTGCACTGTAGCATAACTCTAACACTGCCACCTCTACAGCAAAGGTGTTTGGCTCATACTGCTGAAAAGCAAAATCTGTGCCTGGACCATGAGAAAAGCTGACCTGTAGCACTGACCAAAGCAGGAGAGAATTTCTACATCATCATCAGAAGCACCCCGGTGCCTATGGTCACCCCAGCAGAACACTTTGAAGGACCATATGAAAGCAACTCTAAAATAAATCCCCTTCTTTCAGCTCAAACACAACCTCTGCAGCAGTCCTGAAAATGTTGTTCATGCACTGAGTTGTAAAACGCTCATCCTAAGACATAAACCAACCTCCTTCCCTCCCTTCCTCCTGCCGCTCACTCACCGACAACTTGCACATTTACCCTGGTGGCAACAGTCCATGACTGTGAAGAAAGACTTCACCACCGTTAAAAATAGACAAGCTCAACTCTCTCTTATGGAGACAGGCTGAGAGCGTTGTGCTTCTCCAGCCTGGAGAAGAGAAGGCTCCAGGAAGACCTTAGAGCAGCTCCAGTGCCTAAAGGACCCGACAAGAAACCCGGAGAAGAGTTTTTGACAAGGGCCTGTGGTGACAGGACACAGGGGAATGGGTTTAAACTGACAGAGGGGAGACTGAGATGAGCTCTGAGGCAGAAGTTCTTCCCTATGACGGTGCTGAGGCGCTGGCACAGGGTGCCCAGAGAAGCTGTGGCTGCCCCATCCCTGGCAGTGTTCAAGGCCAGGTTGGACACAGGGGCTTGGAGCAACCTGCTCTAGTGGAAGGTGTCCCTGCCCATGGCAGGGGTTGGAACTGGGTGAGCTTTAAGGTCCCTTCCAACACAAACCATTCCATGATTCTGCAATAGATGTTTCTGGAGAAAAAGGTGACATTCTCTCCTACAAAACCAGTGTTGTCTGAGGAACATGTAAACACACAGAAAGAAAGGGATAAAGACTGCCAAGGCTGCAGCTTGGGACATACTCCTGGGCATGGCAGCAGCAGGCTGTGCAGAACCACAAAGTTGGCTTTAGGAGGAAGAGCAGAATGGGATCTTTGTCCTTATCAAGGCAAAATGCAGCAAAACTGGACTAACCAGGCTACCTTTCCTCCTCCAACTGCCAAATAACCATTCTGTGGTTTAGAATCTTTTACCAAAAATATACTGCAGAAAAAAGGTCTGTGTTGGGTTTGTTCCTCACCATGATGAAGGGAGCCTGGCTCTTGGCAAAAGCCAAAGCAGGACTCCCACCGGCCTGGGAGGGCTGGGATCTGCTGTGGTGGCTGTCTCAGCTAGCCCAACAGACACGAGTTTCTTCTCTCTGTCTCAACACACAGGTAACCATTCAAGGAGTCTGCTTTACTTTACCTGAATTCAGTTCTGTGGTTTTCTTTAAACAACATGCAAATTGGCACCATTATTCCCGAGATGAATGTGATCACCTCTTCCCTTTATGTTGTGACCCCACCTGGCATGACTGTTCTGCTTCTGCCACTTCATTAGCAAGCATCATTTTGAAGCCATTTCCACTGAACATTCACCACTGCAGCGCACAGTTTCTCATATAGATTTTGTTAAATGTATTTCATTAATCTTGGAGGGAAGGAGGTTAACTCTGAGTGGCAACAATAACAGAAAAGCTATTTGTGTAATTTCAGTTATGGTATTATCAATATTGGATGTGTTTCAGAACAGGAAAAATGCGCCTGAGATGCACTGCAAGTCAGACCCTCAGTCAGTGCAGCTCCCTGAACTACCAGAATCTTCCATCATAAAATTGATGCTAAAAATCACTGAGCTGGTAATGCTTTTCTCTATGTTTGGACACAGCAGAAAGGTCACATTTCCTCTGACCTATTCTTAAAAAATATCCAACTATTTACTAGTTGTGATAAACTTTAACATTCAAGACTGCACTGGGACCAGGCCTGGATATAACTTTCTTGCAAGAAAACAACAAAAATCAGGCCCCAAGCCCCTAGATGTGGCCAACTCTTGCCAGACTCTCTGCTTGCTGGAGAGGACTGAACCCCAGAGGCTCACCTTTCTGTCCACACATCACGTCTGCTCTTCAGTCCACGTACCAGATACGTGCAGATACAGCAGAATTCAAACCACGCAGATTAGGATGTTAGTATTTGCAAGTTATACTCACATTTGGTTTAGGATTCCTCCTGGAAATAATAAGGAAAAGACATGTTCTTTTAATGGGTGTTACGGTGATTAACCACCACTGGCAGTTTAGTATCTGGAAACCAGTCAGCTTGATGGAAATGAACGCAGAGGCACAACACAACAGGGTGGAAAAGTATCAGCTGCCATATAGGCTTGTTTCTAAATTGCATGTTTGCAAGTTCATTCTAATTCCAAAAACCAACCAAGAAAATGGATACTGCAAAATAGCACAGCCTAGAACTCCCTAAGAACTCCCAGCCAAGGGTATTTCTTCTTCAATGTAAGGTAGTTGGGTTTTTATCCAAATTCCCCAAGTTAAACAATGCAACTCAGAAGCTCACAAACCTAAAGCACATGGAATCTGTCTGTAAAAGAGCAAACCTGTATTTTAACAGATTGCTGTAATTTACAGTTAAACATTCAGGTTTTTCCTGCATTGTTTGGCAATTCAATCAGGATTGTTCTACTAGCTAAAAATGGAGCTACGCTGAACCTTAGTGTTGAATCTGCCCTTTCTGCACACTCTCTTTCTAAGACACACCACAGTCCCAGAGCACTGGTGCACTGTCAGTATTTCAACAAGACCCTTGAAATTTGAGGCTGGTGAATAATTCAGTCTATGCTTAAATGGTATAAACTCAAGTTCAGACTCAAGAGTGGGTAAGTAAGTTCTAGAAACGTGTCACTCACCTACTTTGTCACACATACCCT
>NW_009927707.1:0-31790 GCF_000696875.1 Nestor notabilis | reverse complement strand
GCAGGAATGACACGTAGGTCCCTGCATGGGATTTCTCAGCAGAAAGGAATAAGGACCTGACTTCTGCCATCCAAAGACAAAATACAAAGGATACTAGGCACTGACAGTGCGGATAACCACGCAAAAGAGCCACATGCAGGAAACAACCTCCAATTCTGTCTATGTGGCAGATGAGCCATATCGAGGAAGGGCTATAGCACTTCTACTCATTCAACTCTGTAGTGATAGAAATGCTTCTCCTTGGAAAGGATATACCCATGATGCACTCAATAGCCAGGAAAACCTTGCTAAATCAGGTATAGCTGTGTATCAATCCCAACACCCACCAGTTTCACCAGGAATACACTGCACCTCGTTCCAGTGAATCACCAAGAGCTGGAAAACACATTAAGCAAAGTTTTGGCCCTCAGAAAATGTTCTTTGTGCACTGACAAACCGATAACCATCCTGCTCCCGCATGCATGTGCTGGTGTAGCAGCGAGTGCTGCCATCCGTTTAGCAGGAACATCCCTGCGGATGGCTCATAAACAGCCCAGGAGCGGAACAAAGTGTCTGAACTCCCCAGGGGCAACTACTGATCAGTTTGTTTATTAAACTAGGAGTAGGCTGGGAGGCGATGGGGCTGCGCAAATCAGAGACAGGCAACTCACCCGCAATATAGCTATAAGGTTTTTTGTTATCACCACACAACTAGTACCCAGGATTTATTTAAAAATGAAGTGTTTATATGCCTTACTCAGTAGCACGATCCTATTTATAATTAAATAGGGAAGGGGGTTGGGTTAGTTTCAGAAATATTAAATAAAGCAACTGTCAGCTATTTGGATGCACCTGCCTCTACCTTTCGTATATCCACAGCAGAGTAGAGCAAACAGAGAGAGTCTCATTTCTACTTGATGCTTTGGTAACATGGATTTAACATGAATACATGAACACTGGAAATAGTTAAAGTTTCCTGTTGCTATACAGTTCACACAGACCTTTGGCTATTTCCATTCACTACCTTATTTGCAGCTGACTTTTCTAAGTGCCACTTCCCATTCCTAATAAAATACTTCCCTGCCATACTGGTAGAGGTCTTTAGAGGTCACCTGTGTCACCACAAGCAGTGGGTATCATGGCACTGGGGTGTCCAACCACCCCAGACATGTCGTGGGACACAAACAACAGACCAAAAAGCCAGAGCAATGAAACAAGGATTATTTCTGGCAGGGGTTGCAATCATTTTCCAATCAAAGTTTCAGCTCAAAGAGCCAAGTTTCTTCCCATTGTTTTTTCTTGGACGTCTCTACTGGACAGCAGACAAGGAGGGATAAACAAACGTTAGGCACATGTGCAGGTGTGCAGTCAAAAGTGCTTAGCTGTGAGACGGGGAAAGTGCCAATGCAGTATGAAAGGTTAGGAACTTTGACACTGGAAGCTGGTCTAACGGAGTTTAAGTAAGCTTAAACAACTTTTAAAAGTAAGTTTTAAAGAAAACTTGCTTTATGACTCGTCTAAACCTCAAAAACCAATCTCTTGAGTTACAAGCTCTGTCCAAAGACAGTTTATACTGAAACTCAATCACAAATTGCTCATTCCCTGCTAATTTGCCTGAGGGTTTCCAGGCAGGGTTTGTCATCCACAGCACACAGGCGGCCCCATCCAACACAGATAATGACTTCCCAGCATGGGACACTTCCACTCCTCCTTGGCTATTCAGCACCCTGCTATCCTGTTGCCAGGAAAACCCCTCTCCCTGCAGATCTGGGTAGAGCAGCAGTTTCCCCCTGATAAGTAGAAACTGGCATCTCCACCAGCCGCGGTTACTCGGGATCTGCACCTAATCCCTTTTGCTTCACAGTGCTCTCTTCTCCAAGCCAAAACGGCTTTGCTCAATTGCACGGTGAGATACTGAATGAGCCATTTATATGCAGATGATAATAAATATATCAAACCTTTGCAACTAATTAAAAGCTAGCAGTTTTCTCCAATCAGTTATTTACAGGATAAGGGATGCTGTGGAAAATCACCACGCTGGATCCCAATAAAATGGGGGACATTTAAATCATTTGCTCTAAACAACTGCAGAATAATGTTTCTTCTTTGGCATTTTCACTTGGTCGTTTGAAGCCTGAGGGTCCTGCACTACCATGAGAGCTCTGTCTGGATGCACAGCTCCACACTACTGCTGAAATATATACTTTAATATTTATGAAATATGTCTAGATGGAGATTACTGCTCCGAAGGAAAGCCTGGTGTGACTCAGTTATTAGGTACCTTTACATTTTCCAGCGAGAAACTCTGAAATTCATTCCAGACTAAGTGTTCACCACAGAGGCTGAACGCAGCATTCCTTATCTTTATGGAAAGCAACATCTTATTTATGTTGGGTTTTGTATTAGTATTGCACTTAGGAGCCCTCCTTATGGACCAGGACTTTGCTCTGCTGGGTATTGAACCAGCACTGGAAAAAAGGGCTACACTTTCCCAAGTCTCTAGGATCTTAGGGCAAGTCAAAAGGTAGCGGGGTGGATATGATCACATAGGTGGTGCAAGGTAACAAACAGATAATACTGGACATTGAAAGCCAGTACTAACATCTTAGGATTGCTAAAATTGCCTCCAAAATCACTTTACATTGCTGCAAAAGTTATTACATGTTGTGCCAGCCACTGTAAAAATGCCATTTGTCAGATTGAAGTGAGCTTTATCACGCCTGACAGCGGGTGTGGGGTTGTGACAGCAGCAGCTGGACACGCTGCCCCAGCGGCGTTCCCATCTCATCAGCGTTATGAGCTGTGAAGGCAGGAATAAGACATCCATGTCCTGTATTACTGATCAGCAACACAAATGTTGTCACACAGCTGCTGACACTGGCTGCGGCTTTGTCACAGAGACGAGCGGGTGACAGCACCACCGTCGCACCCAAGCCACAAGGTTCACCACAAGTGGTACCTACCAGCGGAGAGATGCCACTTTGCAGCCCACCTCTCCTCCTGCGAGCCATATCCCATGGCAGAGAAAGGCAAATAGAGGAACTTAAACCCTCAACAGCACAACCAATGAGGCTATAACAGGAAATACTACCATAGCTCTGAACTTCACATCTGCATGAAGAACATGCTCTGTCAAGTGTTAAGTCCATACCCTCCAGTGTGCTACTTAACCCCCCCACGACCGCAGTCTGAGAGCTCACAGGAGTGGCTTATGTATGGATTTAAAACAGTTTAGGAGTACTGTGTGAGCCTGAGAGCACACAAAGCTGTCTCTGTCAACCTCTCTTCAAAATGACACAAAGTGTCATACTAAAGGAGAAAAAGGGAAAAAACCCAAAACCCAAGATGTATGCAGATTGAATCAAAACCATCTCCAGCAGCAGCATTTAAAGCACAGCTTTACTGATACTCTCTGGTATTCTTGGCAACTCAAATACCACATAATTAATTGATCAGTGCCTACCTTTCCAAATTTAAATGTCAAGTTTTAAAATCACATTTATAAAATGCCTCTTTGCTTCTTAAATAAAGAATTTCTTCTTACATACTTTATATCATGTATTTTGGCATGAAAATCTGCAAACAAAAAGATGTGTGTTTTAGAACTGTAATAAAGAAAAATATAAAAGCAAAAGCAAGAAAAACAATTAACTCTTTCTGGCAATGATTCATAGTGAGAGCCTTGGACAAAACCCTGCGCTTTCTGCCATATCCTGAATGTTAGTAAATAGTGCATCCAATGAACTTCCCAGATGGAGCTAAGTTATACAGTCTACGATAGGCTTCAGAAAAGGTCCCAGTTCCCCAAGGATTAGAAGGCTGTAAATACAATCACCATCACCAGTTTGGGCGATTCTGGTGGTACACATGGATGCAGATCACCGCGGAGGCAGCATCAGCCTCCGGCATGAGCAGCCAAGTGAACTGCACCCCATGGTGGGTGAGGATCTCTGCAGGCTTCAGAGCGCAGGTGTGGAACGCTGGTGCTCACCCCCTCCACTAAGCAAGCCACCGTGACTGAGATGTGACTTGGGACCCGATGAAGCAGAACGAAAATGGCTCCTGTGCTGCTGCAGAATGCCCCAGGCTTGGTTCACACTTCCAGCAAGCTCCGCTTTGCTTCCAGAAGAGCATGAATAACGTTTCTAGCAGCGACACGTCTCCAGGTGAGGGAGAGCTAAAGATCTGTTCTCCATGCTCCTTGGATGGCAGCACTGACAGCTTTATCTTTGGAGATGAGACTCTTCCCAAGGAAGTTAACTTTAAAAAGCTTTAAACCAAATAAACGGACAAAAGCAAACTCGAAAGCATCGCAGCCACACAGCAACTTGCCCTAATTCCTGAATAAGCAGCAGGACTTTACTGTGGACACTGGGAAGATCTTTCCTGAAAGAAGCCTGCACTGGTGGGGAAAATCTGGAGGTGCGAAAGATGCCGGGTTCCTGCTACAGAGAGGCTGAGCTGCAGGGAAGCGGGCAGAGAATGGTGGAAATGGCCCTCAAAGGAGGGCCCAAGGCAAAATTCCCTCACTCCCACAGTGACCAAAGCTCCACACTCTTCATGATGTTTTAGATGCTCACTTTCCCCCGCTGCGACCACATGAACACTGGTCAGATATCACAGACTGGTTTGGGCTGAAGGGAGCTTAAAGCTCACCCACTTCCAACCCCCTGCCATGGGCAGAGACACCTTCCACTAGAGCAGGTTGCTCCAAGCCCCTGTGTCCAACCTGGCCTTGAACACTGCCAGGGATGGGGCAGCCACAGCTGGTCCGGGCACGCTGGGCCAGCGCCTCAGCACCCTCACAGGGAAGAACTTCTGCCTCAGAGCTCATCTAAATCTCTCCTCTGTCAGCTTAAAGCCATTGCCCTTGTTCTGTCCCTACATGCTCTTATAAAAAGCCTACTTCCAGCTTTCCATTGGCCCCTTTAGGCACTGGAAGCTGCTCATTGGTCTCCCCGGAGCCTTCTCTTCTCCAGGCTGACAACCCCATCATACAGCATCCAAATATTATCCAAAGAAATTAATCTGAACCTTCCTTAATAAAGTAAACTCAACCTAGAGAAAACTTTTATGTAATTTAATCATTATAATGAAAAAAAAAAGCAGTCAAGTAGAAGAATAAGCAGATCGAGGGGGATGTTTGGGGATGTCACTGTTATCCCTAAGGTGAGTGGGAAGCAGGTAAGCTGCATGCATATTCCATTTTTATTCCTTTTTGGCAGAAATAGAACATTGCTTAGGCATAATTTACATTACAGTTACTAATTTAGCACCAAGGTTGTGGAAGGGAAAGCAACATGCATTTATCAGCAGATAAAAATAACAGCAATAGCAGCATTTGAGACAGGCACAACGACAGGAGTCGGTGCTGCAAAGGGCAGGCTTGTTGCTCTCCTGTGCGACCTGTGTAGGCAGCTGCCTTTTCCAGGGAATTCACTGAGTGGACCAAAGAGGAAAAAGAAATAGAAATCTATTTGCCATTTCCCTTGTGCTGTCTGATTGGGGTGGTTATTAAACACAACATTACTGTCCCAGCACAGACTTTATCATAAAGAAATTAACTAACTGCCCATCCTTCAGATACTTCAGAAGTGACAGAGGCCTCTTTTGTTCTCCTGATAAAGAAAAACAAACAATCTGACCATAAAACCCGTAGGCTGCCAGCAAAAGTCTAGGTTCAGATACCATAAGGAAATCAAGTGATTGAATTAGGTTTATTTTGACAGGCTCTTGTCATTGGACTCGTACATTAGAAGTTAGAGACAGAGGCAAATCAAGCCAATGTAACCTGTGATTTATTTATTAGTGTATGCATGCTTTAAGTGGGTTCACAAAAAGTTCTTCAACTGCATTTACAAAGTCAGGCAAAAACACGAAGAAAGAAGCAGGAAATTATAAACAACATAACATACTTTCTGCTTCTCTGCGTGAATTTTACCAAATGTCAGTAAAACCCTCCTGATTCTAAATCAGCACAATGGCGTATGGAAGCAGACACAGGAGACGGCAGCCTCAATAGCTCTGACAATCCAAACAGACTTGCACATCCTCATTTCCCTGAAAACCACCAGATTTTCAGTTAAATAATTATTTAGACTTTCCTTGGTAGTTTTCCTTTTTGTTTCTGAGTTTATGAAATGTTGGTTTTTCTCTACAGATGTATTAGAACTCTCTGTGGTGAGGAAGAAGTGTAGAGTTTTCAAATCACTCCTCAAATCATCTCACTCCTCAAATCATCTCACTACTTGAGCATTTCAAGAAAACCCACTGAATACAGAGAGGCTGGTGATGATACTAATAGTAGTTGAGGTCTTGGCAGATTTCTACATTATTTTCTCTGTAGAGCTTCCTCGTTACAGTGAGAAAATTTGGGGCAGGGGAGCTGCGACTGTTTTTAAAATTGGGGACGATGCTCTATAAACATTTTGGCATTCGAGTGATTCCATCATTCATAATTTCATCTCCTACAGGTTCCATAGCATATGTCATTGAAAGAAATTCATTTCCTGCTGCACACTGTACGGTATCTTTGAGGGAAAACAGACTGATCAAATGCATCAAGAGTTTTCAATATGAACATTCGCCAACATTTGCCGCGGGGTTATTTCCGTATCCCTGCCAACTCATCCTGATATTTCTTCTTGCTACTAAAAACACTTCTACAGTTGCATTAAGATTTGAGTTTCCATAGAAACTGTTATTGGCTAAAGTAAATACAAGCTGGTAAGAAGTGTGACTTCCCTTGTCCTGTGAAGCTGCCCAGTTTGCACCACCAAACCTTTCACTAGTATTTACTGCTGTGTGACATTCTCCGTGATGTCTCCCTTTGAAGAACTCGAGTGGCACTTCCACGCTTCACAGGAGGTGTGTGAATATTCAGAGCTATTTCTATGCCTCAGTGCATATAAGTGTGTGTTTCTCTTCACTGCTCATTGTGTTATTCTATTTTGCAGACCTCTTTGCTATACTTTACAAGGGAAAAGACATCTCTTCCTTAGTCTGCACATAAAACGAAGCTCGTGAATGTGCTACCAGGTAACGTGTGAATAAAAGGAAATGAATAATTGCTCCATCACAACTAATGATTTTCACATCCCTTCAGCATCCCAAAATACAAACAACGTGAGCCCTGAGCATCCAAGGCTGCACCCATGCCGACACAGGCGGCAGCTCTGAGCCCCTGCATGCAGTGAAGAAAGGCACAGCACGCTTTGAATGGACTCTGCTGAATTCATGGGCAGTCACATCTGCTGAAGGAAGAAAAATGAACTGCATATTAATCTCCTGTTCCCAAAATTTCTCTTGCTCCCTTCCTAAACGATTCTAACGCTTACTAAAAAGGCAAAGTGCTGATAATCATCTTATAATTCCCTCACTTCTGTATGAATTTCATTGTATTTTGAATTCAGGCACTTTTTCCTAACATACACAATTAATAAGTCTTTTCTTATTCTCTTCAGAACATTACTTTCATTTTTCTTCTCATTTAGAGAGCTGCCGCAGTGCTCTGTGTTGCCTGAGATTTGCCTTTATTCCAAAGAATAAGCCTTTGCATGTATATTGCATCGAGATGGAAAATTCTGTTATCAGTTCAGGAAATAGCAGCTGAAGACAGAAGGATTCATTCCTTACAGTGTGGAAGAAGAAAGTGATGCTGAAGCTTCTCTGTAACACAGGGGACATCTGAGTATACTGCTTACTGATCTGGGGTCAGAGGATGATCTTCTCATCCCCAGCACCAAGTGTTTTGGTACCCACTAAAGATCTCCCTTCTACATTACTAGAAACCTAAGTTCTGTGAAAGACATACAGGCTTATTTTCAGATCCCTAAACACTCTGACTGATCTCACCTTTAATCTTTGTGCCCCACTTTGCTCTTTAAACTATTCTGACCATCTGCCCAAGACTCGCAGGGTCTACCTAGCCCCCTAAATCTACAAAATCCCTTTGGGTGCCTAAAGCAGGACACAGACTTGCACGTATCTCCTGAATTTGTCTCTTCTTCCCAGCCTTGAGCACCTTTTGGAAGAACTGGTGGGCACTGCCATAGGTGAAAACAAGTTTTGAGTTTCCTAGAAGGATAAGAGCAAAGATGAACACTCAGAGAAGCTGAGGTGAGGCTTTAGGCTTCATACCACTCAATGGTAACCCACTTCTCAGGGGCAGTCATAAGCTCCTGAGGTTTTAGAGTACAGATAGTAATTACCATTAGCTGATTAGACTATGACCTTGGCTCTAGGATGGTAGTCTAGTGCTGGGCTACTCTACGTAGTTTCAGCCAGGTCTGCTGAGTAACTGCTTAAGAAGGTGTTTCTTTACAGACACCTTTCTGAGCTACCCCCATGCACTGCTGTTGTGGCCAGGAATAGTGCTGGTGCTCTGCTCTTCAGTCTGCAGGGAATGGGAAGAACAGGAAAGAGGTTTCAAGAGGCTCTTAACAATCATCTCAAACCAGAAGCTGGAGAAGAAGTGGTTTAGCAAGTGTCAAGCAGAGCTGACCACCTGCACAGCTTCAACTACGGCTAAATACTAACATCGAGGAGATCTCAGCTCATTCCTTCTGCTACCTTAAAGTGATGACTGTAGGATGGGAACTGCACTTTTGTGCCTTCAAGGGAACTTTCAAGGCTAAACACAACAAAGCCTGGAGAAAGGAACAGAACTCCTCGATGAGAAACCCAGAAAGAAAAAGCTCTGAGCTTAAGCAGTGTAAGTGCATTTACGTATCCCCCTTTTTTACATGAGCATGCCTAATACTGCCTTTTTCTAGAGCACAGACTATGCCCACTTAGGAAAAGCATTACAGAAAACAATCAATAGCTTGGACTTAATTACTGGAGGAAAATGTTAACACATTTTCAACAAATTTATGGACACTGTGAAATGGGATAAACCCAAAAGAGTACGATGCCTTCTAAATACAAACAGAGCGTTTGGCTGTTTATCAATGAAAACTTCTCCAGCATGAAAAAGCTTTCTTTTTTGCCCTTCTCATAATGACTAGAAGATGCAACAAACATGCAAGAACAATCACAAAATATATATGTCTGGATTTATGGAATAATATTGTAAAAATTGAATGTCAACCCATAAGGCTGAAAAGAGAAACTAATTGAAACTGCTTTGTGATTCTCTCTCTTTTTCAGGCACTGAGACTACTGATGGCTGTGCAGAAGGTACATTGAATGCAGCATGAGAACAGGCTCTGTTTCTAGCCATCAAAAAGACCAAGAGCTTGGCAGATTAATTAAGCTCCCAAAGAAACGTCCCTGCTGGTGGATATGGCAGCATATGGGGAAGAAGTGTGTGTTCCAGATGGTGATGGGGAAGAAAGAGGGGTTTGGTAACTATGACTGCTCACCAGCCTCTAAAATCACTACCTGCTGATGGTCTGCTGTAGCAGCACACCTAAAGGTTCTGGCAGCTTACTGTGAGTGTTGTTACTGACACTGAAATGGAGTTTGCTATAAAAATTGCATATGTTTAATAGAAAATTCAAGCCTTATTGAAGTGATACTTATTCCTATCGAAAGGCAGCAGTAGACCTGAAATGTAAAGATTTCCATTAATTTCTGAAGTTTTTAATGACAACCCACTCTTAGAATTCTGAAAATAGATTGTAAAATGTGCAGAAACTGGCAGAAGTCCCCTAATATCGTACAAAAACACTTCCCAAGACCATGGGCAGAGGGAGGGGTGGCAGGGGAATGAAGAGAAAAACACTTCAATCTCTTGTTTTACACTGAAAGATGCACAACAGCATTTTGTTCTTTCTGCCCGGCAAGGCCACTACAGGAAGCAAGTTCCCAAGTCGATGCTGATCCCACCAGATTGTGAGAGATCAACTTCTGGTGGGATGGCTGATAAACCTGTGTTAAGCAGTACCTTGGCAGCAAGACTTATTTATTGCTGAGGCAGCTAAACCCCATTCCATGTCAGCAGCTCATACTGTAGGCTGTATTACATAGAGGGTAAGAAGCTCTGCAGGTGCCAGTAAAACACACCAGAGCTATTCTGCTCATCAGCACAACATAATCACCACCTGCATCATGCTTTTACCATGCAAAGAATCCATTGTGTATGACGTCTCTGCATCTACAGAAGGGAAGCTTGCTTTCCCCTAACCACCGTGCATTATCTATGCTTATTTGAGAGCAAGGGTTGCTCCCACCTGGAAGAAGAACCGTGGAAAAGAGCCTCTGAAAAAGCTGGGAACTTTGGCAAGTACCATGCATACACGGGGCTGCACTCTTAAGCCAATGTACCAGGGTTTTTACATGCAATCACAAGCTGCTACTGCTTGATTTAGAGCCAAGCCTTCCTGCTGCTGTATGAGCTTTAGATCTTCTGTGGATGTGACACAACCAGGGCTGCTGTAAGGCTTGTTCACCTGCAGTCAACACTGCTCTGCTCAGCCCCACAACGCAGATCAAAGCAAAGCCAACACGACTGGCCCAGAAAGGAGCGTTTTGTTTCACACTGTTTGCAAGATCCCATCAGCAGCCAACCCAGGTGCTGTTTTTATTCTGCCCACACACAAATCGATGACAAAAAGCAAGCTCATTCACACAGGTGATGTATTTCACCACCCTGAAAGTCGGGGTTTTCTCATACCCCTCATTTAATGCCACTGCTGTCAAATCCATAACATGTTGTAACAAAACCAGCCTTTATGTAACCTAATAAATAAAAGTCACCAAGGCAATACCCATGCATAAATTTTTAGCTAAAAACATTTTGTTAGAACATGAATGTCCTCTGTAAAGCGGGTAGCATTTTAAAGTAATGTTCTACACATTGTTAATACTTTATTGCTATTCATCACCGAACCATTAATCATGGTGAACTCATTTGGCATTAATGTGGATGTCATGAAGTACTTCTGTTGCATTTCAATTATAACTCAGCCTTTAAAATGCTGCCAGCATTACATGGAAAGCTTTGAAAACTAAATGTGAATAGTCCGTTCAGAGATAACTACAATCACATTCTGGCACAGAGAAGAAACCGTTTCCATCCCTAATGCCTGCACTTGAGGGGATGAGGAGCCCATGGGGTCATGCTCCAACCCAGGGCTGGGTGCAGGTAAAAGGGATCCCAGTGGGAAGCTATGACCACTAAGACCCAGCCATTTTCCTCCCACAGGATGAGGTCAACTGCAGCTAACCATTTCAGACCCATAAAGAGATTTCCCTTTTCCTGTCACCCCTGTGATTCCCCGAGACACAATCTCACTTCCAGAGCTGAGCACTTTGGTATCTTCTCTAATATGTAGAGTCTGTCCAACCAAAATCACCAGAGAACATGTATCTACAACCCACTGTCTTTGGAGGCAGTGCAGGAGCATGTAGAACATCAGAGCAGACCGAAGGGAGCTGCATCCTGACCTCTCTGATAGAGAGTTCAAAAGAAAACAAACCAAAAAATCCCCTCTTTCTGGCCTCAAAAGGCACTGAAAGAGGGAAACCAGCAGCACAAAACACAACATGGACCTAAATTAATACCTCCTTGCCATCAGGGGAGCCCAGAACTTGTGTCAGTTTACCTTGGCAAACTAGGAGTTTCATTCCCTCACCACCAGCAGAGCTTCCAGCAGCATTTTACACACAGACAACAGCACAACGATCATAACATTTCTCATCAGAAACCATTATTAAATGAAGAAAAGACAGTACTTATTAGCTAAGGGAACTTCTTGCACAGAATTCCCATTCTATTTTACCTAGGTCATCAACGTAACACATAAGCACACAGCAAGAATTCCTACCTTGGGAGCTCTGGCATGTTTTCCGCATCTGGCATCTTTGACAAGGCTGATATCGAGCAGCTCAGTCTCCTAGAAGGAAAAATTGCAACACAGATGATTACATCAGTCAGAAAGCCTCGTTGTGCTAACAATGCCCCACTTCCCACATCTGCCAGGGCTTTGCCTGTGTGTCACGATGCCTGTCCAAACTGAGAACAGTTTCAAGGAGTGCTCTATTGCACTTCGGCTACTTTAATAGCAACGCTAAGGCCTTAGACTAATTGGTTTCCTTAAAAATGTGCAGGTCTCTGATGATATATAGAATATATAGAAGCCATGCTTATTTCCTGGATCACTGAATACCACTATTGTTGGGATTTTTCCTTTTCAATACAATTTTAGCATTTTGATGCTAGTCACAGTGTGAAAAAGGCGACGTTACCCACAGAAAACCCTGCCTCTGCAATTGAAAACCTACTTTATCATCACTAGAACATTCTGAAAAGTGCACATAAAAGCCAAGAAGTGTTGTATCTACAATCACAACAGGTAGTGACTACCTCTCAGTAAAAACCACGTCCTTTTGACAAGCATTTCCTAGCCCATACGCTACTCAACTTGTTCCATACTTGGAACGGAACTGGCACATGGTGACAGCTTCTGCTAGGTAAATTCCTGTCCTCCCCTCCACACGTGTAACACAACTCATTTCCTTTCCCTGATAACCTCTTGGGTCTCTACCCTCCCTGCTGGTATCTGGCAGGACAGGGGCTGAGCTGAGCCCATGGTGCCTGGGATGCACCAGCCAGTGCCAGCCCAGGGGGTGCATCCACCCCTCTGGAATTGGCACGGAGCATTTACCTCTCCAAATACACAGCACAGCCTTCGGCCAACATCATTTCCCCCAGTCTCATCCTGCGACATGGCATTTTGGATGTTGCCATGTTGGGTCTTTCTTGAATGGCTTAACATTTATAAGCAGGGAGCATTTGGAAGGAGGAAGGATGCTGGAGACGGGAGCCGTGCAATTCCCAGCTGCTGGATCCCTTGCAAGCACCCACACGGCATTACAAGAGCTTTGCCAGGAGCAACACCAACTGAACTGCGAGACACAGCGAGAACATCTGATCTGATTTAGCACTGCTTGACAATCTTAAAGCACATCTCAATACTGTCCGCTTCATTTACGCCAGCATTTGGACTAATAGCCCACGTTAGCATGGCTCAATTACATACTAAATATTTCAGCAGGAGTAGGACCATGCTGCAATTAGAGCTACACCAGTTCAGTGCATTTCAGCCTTCCAGTAGCAATTGCAAATAATGCGCAGAGAATGTGAAATCTGTGCTGGCCAAAGACACTAATTCAAAGGAGAAAAGGTTGTGTTTTTTTTTCTCATGGACATTATTTTGCCATGAGTTACTTTGCATACTTATTTCTCTTCCATTTTAATGGACCCACTCCTGCACAACTCTCATAGACCTTTGTTGTCTACGAAGACATAAGCTCTACCATCAGATTTCCACACCACCATACATTCATCACATTACCAGTCCCAATTCTCTCCTGTTCTAGTGTCTTCTGAACTTGCACGAGCATTTTTTCCTGTCTTCATCTAACCTAAACAGGGGAAACCCGCCCTTTTGAGATTGTTATTTTTTGTTCATACTTGTCTGAGAGAGAACAAGAGTATCAAAACTTGCAGGGATTAGAAAGAAGTATAGGCAGGGTCATAAAAGGTGGTATTTTGTAAACCTCCCCAGGAAATAACCCAACCTACACCAATAGAGGAGGCAAATGGACCTTTCCAACAGTGCTGCAGCCCCTCACATGGACAGCTGATGGCTGCACAGACAAGCATGTCCAGCTCAGCAGCAAGGGAAATCACAGAATCACAGAATCAGAGGATAGTTAGGGTTGGAAAGATCATCCAGTTCCAAACCCCCTGCCATGGGCAGGGACGCATCACACAAAACCATGTTGTCCAAGGCTCTGAATGATGCCAGGGATGAAGCATTTACCACTTCCTTGGGCAACCTGTTCCAGGGCCTCAGCACCCTCACTGTAAAGAGCTTCTTCCTTACATCTAACCTGAACTTCCCCTGTTTCAGTTTAAACCCATCAGCCCTTGTCCTATTGCTACGGTCCCTAATGAAGAGTCCCTCTCCAGCATCCTTGTAGCCCCCTTCAGACACTGGAAGCTGCTCTGAGGTCTCCACGCAGCTTCTCTTCTCCAGGCTGAACAGCCCCAACTTTCTCAGCCTGTCTTCATAAGGGAGGTGCTCCAGTCCTCTTATCATCCTCGTGGCCTCCTCTGGACTTGCTCCAGCAGCTCCATGTCCTTCTATGTCGAGTACACCAGAACTGCACACAGTAATGACTGCAGTGGTGAAAAAGCAATGCTGATTTTTACCAGCACACATCTGTCCTTGGGGTTTATGATAACATTCCCACATTCATCATTCCTCTCTCTTGAGTCCCAGTGATGCTGGAGTAGTGAAAACGTCTCTATGCATTTTACTTCTGAAATCTAGTCCATGCCACATTTGCGTCTCAAAATGCAGCTTGATACTCCTGCTCCTTGTGCAGCTGCTACAAATTATTTGTCCATTAAACCAGAATTTGTTTCCCTTCCCTGTTCTACTAAAGAAATAGTGGGAGAAGGGAATGTCTCTATTACTCTCTCAAGTTGCTCCTGTGAAACACAACAGTGCCAATCACATCATGTAACCACCTGGGATATAGCAGCAGTGGAAGGAAAACTTGCTGTTTACCACAGGGAAAAAATAAGACATATATATAAAATCAGAGAGAAAGGAGCACTCAGCACATGCCCAGGTTTGCTGTTAACAGACAAGAACATGGTCTTTGGGGTGAGAGGCCAGAGGTCAGATTTACCTCAACAAATAATACACCCTGAAGCAGTGTCTGGCCCCCTGTGAAATACAGGAGCTACAGGCTCCCCTGCTCTACAGGAGCTACAGGCACATGCAGAGCATGTTGTAAAAATAAGATTCTGCTGACTGAAAGGACTGACAAGCACTAAAAATAAAGGCTTTAACAGCAAACACATGAGAGAAATCAAAAATGCTCAAGAAAAATGGGTCTTGAAGATGCTGAGCCACACACGGAGGGAATTTTAGAAGGTTTTTTGTTAGACTGGTCTGGCATTTTAGCTTTCAAAAACAAAGAACAAACAGAATTAATCATTTACTCACTTACAGAAGTGCAACTAGACCTCCCTTAAGACACATACTAAAAGACGCCTTTAAAGGGAATAACACACATTAAATAGAGACACAGAGAAGGAAAAGGCAATGACCAGCACCCCCAAGGACAGCAGGGCGAACCCAAACAACCCTGCTTGGGTCTTCATCCTCCTGGATGGAGGAGAATGAGGAGGTAGAGGGTTTGTTTTGTTGTTATGACTATTGCTTTCAAGCCACGTGCATGCCACCAAGCCACCTGTAGAAATGGGATAGCCTGAGGACCCATGACTTAGCAAGGACAGTCTCAGGAGAACAGGAGAAGAGTGGGGTTTTGGGGGCCTACTTTGGCAAAACCAGCTACAATGTAGAAAAGGTTGACACTTTGAACACTCAACCGAGGGCCTTGCTGCAGTTACATCTCTGATGCAGAAAGAAGGTTTTATGATCCTATCCCTATAATCCTTTATATCTCTGTTTGACAAGACCATTTAATCTGGGGGGACTGTCCCCTCGGCAGTAATTATGGAAGCCACAGGGAAATAAAGTCCAAAGTCTCAGCCACCATCAGGTATCGGAAAGGAGCCATCCAGCTTCCATAAGTCCATCTGATACATATGTCCAGGTCTGCAGAAGCAATAGCCTGATAGCTGCTGTAGCCTGTGCTCTACATTAAGCACAGGATACGGATCCATGTAAGTGCCTTTGCAGGCAGCATTCAGCGGGGCCCCAATAAATCAGAATTCATAATGTGCCATTTCTTAGAAGTTCTTTGGTTCAAAAATACCAAACCTCCTGGAATTCCCGGACCCCTGGGCACTTCCTTTCATCTTTCAAACAGCTAATTAAGAGGACAGAGAGCAACTTCCTCCCAAATGAGGGAAAAGACAATTTCCTTTTTCCCTATTGCCAAACGTGGGCAGACTTTTGTAAAGGGAAAATACACTTAAATCCTGGCCAGAAAAATGCCCCATTTCCTGTGCAGCAAAACAGCCCAAGCCATCCTCTGCTTACGTCAAAAGCAGTTTTGCTACTAAAGTCCTCTGTGCAGGCTTGGAAGCTGCACTCTGTGCTGCACAAGGCACCAAAGCAACTGGAAAAAGAAATAATTACAATAATAATAATAGTAACAATAATAAACAACCCTCTGCAAGTCCAACTTTTCTCTGTTTGAAGACCCCTCAGTTATTGCTGTTGGGACTTACTAATCTTGCAATAGAGTAACCTCTCTTAATTCAAGTGGTAGATCCCTCTAGTAATTTATAATACCAAAAATCTGGAGATGTGAAGTATTCAACCTGCTGTGTTTGTTTTCAATTAGCAGCTGAGATAGGTAGAGATGCATTCATATAGGGCCAGGTTGTGCAATCTCACTTCTATGGGTGAGCACGCACCCACAGAAGCAACGGACTGCACAACCCTCAGTGACTGCTTGAGCACTTATAATTAGGCCCCTCTGAATTTAATATAGTAACAGCAATTTATACCAGCTGAGGATCTGGCTCGCTCCTATTTTAAACTGTCCAAAACGATGCCAAGCGAATCACAGTGTCTTGGGAACTCGCTCGTGACATAACCCCAGCTACAAAGCAGGATTCCTTATTGATCCCACTGGAGAGCTGGTGCCAAATAGCCACCGGCTACACAGAGGGCTGAAAGCAGGACCAAGTGTCCTACAGAACTTCACAAAAACTATGTCAAGGAGACATAGACAGCAAACAGCATTACAACACCTGCACCAGTTAGTTGGTCCAGAGATGCAATTACTTACTTACATCCCTAACAAAACTAATTCCATTCTCCTCTGAGTACTACTCACTGTGGCCGAGTAGTTGGGTATTGCTCTGACCTACATTTGCTCAACCTCTATTTCCACATCCCCTCTGGTCAGATGTTCTTTCTCCCCACTGAATGAACTGTTGCTGCATGCGGAGCACAGTTCTCATGGTCATGCTGCTGTAGCCATTGCCCTTTAGGGATATGGTTGAACTGATGCACAACTAATTAAACCCTGAAAACTCTTTTTCCACTTAGCTTTGAAATCTGTTGCTTCTAGTCTCCAAGCTGAAGAAGAAACTGTGTGCCTGAAAGCTTATCTAACTCCTGCAAGTATGACCACTTGATCTAATAGAAGACAGGCCACTCTGCCTTCAAGGTCTGCAATAGTGCTAGCAAAATAAACTTTGACAAACAAAGCCAGTTTTGTAAACAAGCACCATTTAGTGCTACTGGAAGGCAACATCTGGAGAAAGTTTTCCAAGGGAAAAGGCCATTTTATTGAAACAAAGTTCAAAAAGAGACTTAAGCAACATCTACTGGAATAGTTAATCATAAGGAAATGTTTCTTTAACATAGATTCCATTTTATCATCTTCTAAACACAAAAGCACTGAATATTTCTTGAAGCAAAAAATACATGCATTTCTGGGTTACCCTTATTTTCATTCTGCATTTAAAAAAAATTACTTAAAACAAAACTATAAGTAACTGATTTCCTTACAACATACTAGAAAAAAAGGATTAAGATCAGTATTAAGATAATCCATCCCTGGCAGTCTTCAAGGCCAGGCTGGACTGGGCTTTGAGCAACCTGGTCTAGCAGAAGGTGTCTTTGCCTGTGGCAGGGGGGTTGGAACTAGATAAGCTTTTAAGGACCCAAACCATTCCATGATTCTATAATCAACATCTGAATCTGATCAAGAACAGCTACAAGATATGCTAAAGTAGTGTCTGGCCCTGCAGATTCTGAGTAAATATGTGTTCAAAGTCAGCAATTTACAGTCAGTTATGGAATACATCTCATTGTGGTTTCAGAGATTTTGGCAGTGTACTGATCCATCAGCCTCGCTCAGATTTAACTCCAGGACTGAGATTCTCCACAGTGAGAGTGAACATTTAATGCTAATTTAGAAAGGCTACTTTCAGAGCTACAGGATGTCATACATAATCACCGTTAAAAACATACCTATTTTTTCATCTTAACATGAAGAATAAATTGAACAAACACAGTCATTTGTCTCCTCATCCCAAAGGAAAACCGTGATGGGCTGGTGAGGTTGATTTAACAGAAACCTGCATCGATGGCAACAAGAAGAAATAGCAAAGCAGTCAATGACAGTAATTGGAGCTGAGCTAAGGTAGTGCTGCCTTTCCCTGAAAGTCCCATTATCCAACTCATAAGCTGCATCCCACTAGCGAGCCAGTCCCTGAAGAAACTGTTTCCATGCTTCCTTCTGGCAGCACACAATTCAATTATCAGGCATCAAAATCATGGGCTGTGTCAATAAGAGAGCAGCACAGCAGCACGTACACCCTGAAGTCAACAGTAAAACTCTCTCTTCCTGACAAAAGCAAAGTCTTTTTCTGCATACAGTTGTTCTTCACAATTCAAAATATAATAATACCTTCCCACCTAACTCAACAAGGCATTGGAAATTAATACATTAATGCTAAACTCACCAACCTGCCCAAAGCAGCCAGAGCTCTTATAGCTTCTTGCAGGTGATGCTCTCCTCACTAATGTATGAAGCAGCATCGTAAGGCATTCAAATAACAGAATATATCACAGCATCATAGAATCACAGACTGGTTTGGGTTGGAAGGGGCCTTAAAGCTCATCCAGTTCCAACCCCTGCCATGGGTAGGGACACCTTCCACTAGAGCAGGTTGCTCAACCTGGCTCAGGTTATACTGCGTATTTCTAGGTTAGTCATTAGCTTCCCAAAGGGTTATTAAATGTGTGTGTGTGTGTGTGTGTGTTTAAACTTGGTTAAAGTGTCTCCTGAATTCTCTGCCTTCCAAACATCTATTACAAAATCCAAAGCCCTTCAAAAACCCATCACCCTGGCCACCAAGATGACCAAAAAGGCGAGAGGCACAGCTGATCCTGACCCAACATGAATTATGTGCAAATCTGAAGTTGAGCTAAGCTTTATGTGGTGGTCTTCAACTGTCCCTAACTCAAAAAGAGCTGGAGGACCTCAACACCTGCAAGGCAAGAACTAGCATTTATGATTTGACACAACTGCTCTGGAAGTGAGCTCCAAATACCTCGCAAGGTTTCTTTGCTTGCAGGTTCTCCTTGAAGTGCCAAGTTACACGACATCCTACTTGAAAGGCCCTTAGAACAAGCACTCCTATAGAAGAGTAAGCCACAAACTGAAAAGTTTTTGCTATCTTAATGACACTCAGTCTCTCAATGAATCCCTGGAGACATAAGAGCAGCTACATTTGCTAGTACAGGGAGAACTGTCTGTGGTTTATATGAAGCACTGGGCTATTAAGAAAAAAAATGAGAAGGCGTTTTCATGCTAAGTACCCTTTTAATAATGAAAGTGAAACAATTCTTCTGTATCTATGCATATAGTCCTTTGCTGCTTCATTAAGGAAAATCTCATTTCCTTGGATTTACAGATGCTGTGGCTAAGCAGTCTAGAAACTGCTGTATAGACTTTGCAGCACAAGTCCTAGTGCAAAGAAGTAGTCAGGAAGCAGAAGAACACACAAAGGTAAAGATGGGCTACCCACCTTCATCACAGCAAACAGATGAAGGACACACCAAGGAGTCAGTGCGTTATGATCAGCAGACACCTCAGATTGTAAAAGTAATGCACTGGAAAATAGAACATTTCCATAACAACAGATAAGACTTTAGTCTGCTCCCTCTACAGTTATGTCTGAAAGCCATACTTGTAGTCCAAAGTCACCAGAGCTTGATCCGGTATAAGCTCAGCCTGGTATATAAAAATCGTTACCTCCCCTGTTAAAGAACCAGCATATACTCCACAAAACCAAGCCAGAAACCTAATCTTACCACCAAAATACACAATACAAGAGTGGATGAAACAAGATACGGGTATGTAAATTAATCACCCAGCAGGACAGAGGGAAACAGTGGCAAAGCTGGAGAAGTATCTCCATATCTTAGCCCCAAACCCAATAGCATGCAGCCTCCTTCCCATACTGCTGCCTTTGCATCAGAGTCTACCTACCAGTGACTACTCTACCTACCTACCTTTCCAAGAAAGGCAGTGTGCCCTGGAGCAACAGAGTTGGATACAAGCTTGTTAGGCAAGAATCAGGAGCTCCACAGCAATAGGAACCTGATGTTCTTTAGAGAAATATGTGCACAGACAAGTCTGGTTATAACTGATGTGCCAGAAACCAAGTGAGAAATCCCTGACAGACCTAGGAACAGGTCCTTGGTCATTTAGTTTCCTATTAGGGCAGGCTACCTCCTGTGGCCAGACAGCTGGGGACAAGCTGCAGGGCTACTTTCTTGTTTTAAGCATTTCAAGGAGCTCACCTAAGAGTCATTCAGAAGCTGCATCCCACCAACAGGAGCTTGTCCCTCAAGTTCAGAGCAACCCAAGCACACCCGCAGCTCAAAGCTAGAAGTTCCTCATCCAAACAACTTGGGTTTCTTGCAGCTGGCAGTGGGAATTGCACGGGCACAAGCACCTCGAATGCACCACATGGAACTGGTTTGGTTCTGCTAAAAGCGCTCTCGCATTGCCGCTTGTCCCACTCACACAACGGGGTGACAACAGGAGGAAGAAGAGAACTGATGAGGTGGGGCCATATTCAGAAAGAAAAGAGGTGGGGGAGGACCTGCTTCAAAGGAAACTACAAAGCATACTGTAGGCAGCCTTCATAATGGCACTTGACTGATTTTTATTCACATGCCTGAGAATAACCTGGCAATTTTTAGCTTAGAGTCACAAGGAAAAGTACAGGGAATTCGAGTTTCAAGCAGCAGATTAAAAAAAAAAGGCAACATTTCTATTAAGAAGCTTCTCCTTTCAAATCAAAAGTCATAATTATGTGTGATTATGATGATTAAACGACTTCCCAGAAAGGGCCACATCGTATTTTGGGGCCGATGTTCTTGTGCCATTATTTTATGCTGACAAAGGATCACAGGCTACACAGACCATTATTACAGTTTTTCTTTTGAAGCAAGTAAAGTGTATTATTTTTCAGCAGAATGCTCCAAATCGTGAACTGCTGGAGCAGAGACTTTCATCTCAGGTGGAAGAGCCACTGTACAAGTGCTGCCTACTGCTCCACACTGCTCTGCTACTACACCTGATGTTGCAGCTCCTCCTCGGGCAAATCTATCCATCAACAGATTTTTCCACTATTGAACAAGATCAAGTCATTTGAACTTCTATGGAAGTCCTTCTGTATTCATGCAGCATAAGTCTGATGCATCTAAAAGAATATCCACATATTTATGGCTCTGAATATTCAGGTAAGGGTGTTTTGGGCAGAACAACAATGTTCTTCAATGGTTTTTCTTTCTGACTAGTTGTTTTTTGGAGAGGAGTTTGCAGACTTAATGCACATTTAATTCATGTCAACAGCTTTAGGCTTCTTTATATTAAAGCAATAAATGCTTTTTATCTATCTAAATTTAACTAAAGTGAGAGATGAGGATCTTGGAGCTGCTCCCTACGTAACACAAGCAATACACATCCTACTTACACACCTCTGACCTCCATGGATAGATAAGGATCATCAGCTGAAAACTACAGAAGCAGAATGTATATTCCTGCCAATTTCTCAAGCTAAGGACCTGGCATGTGTTACTTAACTGGAAAATCCACGGTCCAGGCACACTTCCAACCGGAGACTCCAGCTATAACATGATCTTAAGCACTAACAACAATAGTTGAAAACTCACAAATCGGTCTTTGTAAGTAAAGACACTTGAGCCTGTTGGGTTTCAAGGTCTGGTTTCTGGGATGTATTTAGAGCTGAAACTGCTCTAAAAGACATGGTGTCAAGATTTCTTTCCAAGACAAAGAAAATCTCTTGGGATCAGTTATTTTGCTAAATAAATCCTCCTGGCCTCTACATCTAATCCATACCAGCCCTAGAGACTGAAGAAAACCTAAACCATCTACATTTTAGTAAATGGAAAGGAGGGGAAATGACCCCAGCAGCTGTAGGCACATTAATCTTTAGATAGGCAAAGCTTTAGATCAGATGATAAAAGAACTATAACAATGTAAAGGTAAAACAACAAAAAAGAACAGGAGACCACATGCCAGATCATATCTAAACTGATAAATCTTCTTCTTGGCATAGGAAGCTTTGAAGATCTTCTCTGCCTGAATTCTGATTAATTACATGAGCCAGAATTGACACATCATCCAAAACTCTGGTCACCAGTACTCAGGGGTGAATTTAACTTCAAGGAGGTCTAGAGAGGGTTTCAAAAGCAATCGCAGAACTGGGAATATGCTCTTATGAGAGAAGACTAGAAGAACTTGGCTTTCAGAGAACACCAAAAGGAAGGCTAAGAGGGCTATGATTATTGTCTATAAATACATGCTTTGTATAATCAGCTGAGAGGAAGAGGACCTATTCAGTCTAAAAAGAAATAAGAACCGAGCTATATACATTCTAATAAGTATAGGCAAAAATTAGGACTGTTTTTCTTTAGATACTAAAAGCAAAAATCACTTTTAAAATGGAGTTTGACATGTTTCTGAATATGAAAATAACACATGCACTAAATAATATCCAAAGACACAGAACTAACACAGAAAATATTTTCCTATAGGGTAGACCTAAAGGAATCGTATTTATTTATGGCTAAATCCTTGACTCCTCACCATGCTAACCACTATACCATTTTATCTATAAAGTTACCATGGGACAGGTAAGAGACTAATTCATTAAACACCAATTCTCAAGTCACCTCTTTTGTACGTCTTGATATTCCAACAATTTCAGTGGAAGTTTATCCGAAAGAAGTTTGTACTTCCAGGCTCTTCATGAGAACATCAGAAAAAAAGCAGCAGAATCTGCACACAGAGAAAGAAAAGCTTTTCCTGGCCAGATCCTAGAATTACAGAATGGTTTGGGTTGGAAAGGACCTTAAGATCATCCAGTTCCAAACCCCTGCCATGGGCAGGGACACCTCACACTAGACCATGTCACCCAAGGCTCTGTCCAACCTGGCCTTGAACACTGCCAGGGATGGAGCATTTACCACTTCTTTGGGCAGCCTGTGCCAGTGCCTCAGCACCCTCACTGTGAAGAACTTCCTTAGACCCTCAATATTTGCTCCACTCCTGGAGGATGAAGCACACAAACAGTATTAACTGAAGATGTCCACGATTCTCCTTGCTGGAGAACGCTCACTCCCTCCTCCTGCAGCCCATTTCTCTTCACCTGCTGTTGCCATACTTTAATTTCCCTCAGTACCTCTACTTGCTACTTACCTTTGAAATATAAGTGAGTTTAGGACGTAGTTATTTGTTCAGTATTTAGCAGGGAATTAATTAGAGGGGAGGAAGAATTTTGTGCTAATTCATTTTGTACAAGCTGGACTCATTATTATTTTTGCATGCTCCCAGGCTTCCTGGAAAAGTGCATTTTAAAACTCCAAGCAAAAATGATGAGACTCTCCTGATCTGAACCAGTGGGTGAATCTCTGAAGATTTAATCTACACTCACCTCCTATTATTGGGAATGCATAATATTCTTCATTATTATTTTATAAATACCTAGAAAGATCTAGACATCATTTTTATTAGGTATTTGTATGTGCATGCCTTGAATTCTCCTGGTCTTGGCAGCTCTGCTTAAATTGGCATTTACACTGACTGAGGAAATATGGGTCACTCTGCAAACACAACAGAGATGAAGGCAACGGCAACTTGTCGGAAGACCCTGAATTCCTGCCAAGCCACGCTTCCCAAAATATTTTGCCCTACACCACACTCAAGCCTCAATTATCAGCTGCTCTTCCCTGCAGGAGCCAGCTGCTCTGAGCATGAAAGGCACACACAGAACGTAACCAAGTCCTCATTCAGCAAAAAACTTGGTGACACTTAGACAAACGTATCAGGAGGTCTTCAATCAAACTGAAGAACATACTTTCCTTAATAGGGACTCACTTCAGCCTACCCCTCAAGTGCCAGCAGTTGGTTGTGTTCGACGTTACACCCAGCCCTGCCGTAACACACTTGTCATCTCGCTTCATGCTCATAAATTTGTTTCATAGCCTCAATCTAACAGTTTGGGGGCTGTTATAAGGTGGGGTTTTTTGCTATCTGTGTCTTGTCTCCACTTGTTGACAGCACAGACACACAAAAAAAGACATTTTTCTCTATCAGGGCACTCTCTGCTCTTTCCTGTTTATATTTTGTCCAGGATGTGGAGTTAAACACAAAGCAGCAAACCCAAGGTTAGCCCTGCTGTCTAATGATGTTTCCTTATTCAGCAGTTAGTTTTACTGCAACCTTCTGGTCTCTCCCCCACAGATGTTCTCAGTTCTGTTCTCTGGAGCGTAATTACTCTAAGTACCTTTCCCCCAGCCGCAGCATGCTAATACTCCTTGGCTTTTCAAAAGAAGCTCTGTCTTCCTGAAGGTTACTGAAACACATCTTGAGGAAAGTATCAAAGGAACTGGGCCTCAAAGATGTACAATACCATGATCTCTGCATTTCTTCATGGAATCCCAGACTGGTTTGGATTGGAAATGATCCTAAAGCTCATCCAGTTCCAACCCCCTGCCACAGGCAGGGACACCTTCCACTAGAGCAGGTTGCTCCAAGCCCCTGTGTCCAACCTGGCCTTGAACACTGCCAGGGATGGGGCAGCCACAGCTTCTCTGGGCACCCTGTGCCAGCGCCTCAGCACCCGCACAGGGAAGAGCTTCGTCCTAGTATCTAATCTAAATCTCCTCTCTGTCAGTTTGAAGCCATTCCCCCTTGTCCTGTCACTATATGCAGTTTCCACAGGCACAACCAACCTGCAGCCCTGTCCTGGCCTCACCCAGGCACACCAGTTTGAATCCATCTGCACTTCGTATTACCAGAAAACCTGTATCACTGTGTGCACTTGTCCAGAACTCTCCACTATACAACCTGGATGTTGGCTTCACACTTCTTTGCCAAACTTTAACCATTCAGCATGAAATAATGCTGCTGGATGATTGCCTGGGCTGGGGTGGGTTGGTTGGTTTTATTCTTAAAGTAGCAGCCAGGGTGAATTTACCCATTTCCTCAAATGAAGCTGCAGTTTCTGAAAGAAGGCACATCTCTCCAAAGGAGATGAATGGGAGCCAAAATGGCTTGGAAAATATCTTTTATGCATGCTCTAAAATACCAACTTCCCACTTCTTACATGTGGGAAGATCTAACGCCTTGCTGCTTGGAGAAATACCTCTAGATTTTTAACAGTTTAATAAGTTGTCTCTTCCTACCAGACCTGTGAAAATACAGCCAAGTCTGAACAAATGAGAACACCACAAATGCTCAATTTGCACATAAGGAATAAAAAAAAAAATGTGGAGAGTATCAGTTTGTATTATTATTCTCAACATAGAATCATAGAATGGTTTGGGTTGGAAAGGATGCTTAAGATCATCCAGTTCCATCCCCCTGCCATGGGCAGGGACACCTCACACTAGACCATGTCGCCCAAGGCTCTGTCCAACCTGGCCTTGAACACTGCCAGGGATGGAACATTCACCACTTCTTTGGGCAACCTGTTCCAGTGCCTCAGCACCGTCACAGTAAAGAACTTCTTCCTTAGATCTAACCTGAACTTCCCCTGTTTAAGTTTAAACCCATCATCCCTTGTCCTATCACTATATCCCCTGATGAAGAGTCCCTCTCCAGTGCCCCAGTAGTCCCCTTCAGACACTGGAAGCTGCTCTGAGGTCTCCAGCAGCTTCTCTTCCCCAGGCTGTTCAACGTTCCTCAGCCTGTCATGCGTAACAAAACTGAAATGAAGCTCATTCCAGCATTTTCCTAACTTCTAAGTGATTATGTTTGCAACCTAAGTAATCTCTTAACACGTGTCTCATTTCTTCCTCAATAAAATGTCACACGTAATAAAGTTATTGTTAAGAATCCAGTGTAAGAATTAGCATGTCTTTCAAAGCAGGTGGGGCTGCCTCCAGAACAACACCAAAAAGCACTAGTAATGGGTAAAAGCATGGAGTTAAGAGGGAAAAAAAAAAGGCCTCACAAACTTATAAAACAGATGCTTTTCCAAGAATTATGTGGATTGAGAAACAGCTCATTTTGTCAACATCTTCAAAGAAACTTTTAAAGTTACAGAAAGGCAACAGAGGAAAATGAACAAGCATATTGCAGGGGTTTTCCTCCAGAAAAATGGAAGGAGACAAATCTATTTAGGAGATTTAGAGAACACCATTGGGGGAAGGGTTAGTGAAATCACCTACGGTGATTCTAACCCATGCACACAACAGATGAGGCATTTTACTGATGAGGTTTTAACTGGAGGCTGGTCAGCCTTGCAAATCCCTCCCGTAACACGTAGCTGTAAATCAGGACAGTAGGATGATGACACAAGAGACTCAAAATTAGGAACAGTCTGACAGCTCAGCCCATTAAAAGATGCACGGTGGGGAAGAGAGCAAGTAAACAGGAACTTGCTAGAAGGTCATATTTGAATGTTCTGTGGTCAACTCTTGCAGCTTTATGATGACAACTGTGATATTTAGGGTTATATTTGGCGATTTTTATTATTACTAGTTGTAAGTCCAAGGTCCTGTATGAGAATTACAGGATTAAGCATGGAATGTGATGTGTAGAGGGATACACAAGACTTCAGGCACGTATTTCCTGGCCTACGTGTACCCAATGAAAAATACTTTATCCAATTAAACCAAACAGACTCTCAGATTCTCACGATCCCCAGGTACTGAGGAACCAACTCGAGTAAGTACAGGCCACATTTCACCACGTTCCCATATTTTTTTGCAGGGTGTTTTAAATGAAACCGCTGGTGGCAAATCCACAAAGCTTCTCACACAAGGGTCTAGGGTGACTTAAAAAGAAGCAAACATTGAATGTGCAGAAACTGTGGCATGATCACTGGGTGTGTGAAACAGCTGCTTTCCAGTAACCCTGGTTTTGGCCTCACTGCTCCAGACCTGGAAATATTAGTCAATACAACTAAGTCCATGCTGCCACAGAAGAGTTTTCCCATTATGTATGAAGTGTTAAGTAATCTTTTTCATTTACTCAAGCCAAGGACTAATATTACAGGAGTTTGCACAACTCTTAATCTCACTGCAGAGCTTTTTCAGAGCAATTGGCTAGCACAAAGCCAAGCTTCAATCAGACATTTTGGCTGTGACTTTGATGGCACCAGCTGATACGCCTTAAGCCCCAGCTTAAAAAACTTCCTAACATAAACATGGCTCTTACTGCCTTCTGATATTGCTTCCACGCAAGAAGTGTTTTAAGAGCTTTGCTACAAATGCAGCAATTCTCTTAAACAAACAAAAACCAGAGGGATTTGTAACCCTCTTTCTTTCACATCTTCTCCGTTTATTCCTGTTAGGAAACTTGCCTCTTCTACAACAAAGAAAATCCCCTATGCAGATACCTGATGTTGTAAACTTTTATACTCCTTTTTTAGTCTGGATTATAATCTTCCAAACCTGATTTTAAACACTAATCTGCACAGCAACAGCTTTTGGACTGTGGGTATATGAAGATGTCAGAGTATGCCAGTTGCCCAAAGCAAATATCATTTTCCATTCACTAAAATTTGCATAAACAGCTTGAATTTCTCTGCAAACCTGGCTCTATGTGGCAGTCCGGATCAGAATTTACCTTTTCCAATACAGAAAGGACTCTGAAATTCTAACTGTGTTTAATTGTTCTTTAAAATAAGTTTTTATTGAGGCTGACTGATAGATGCTTAAATCTCTCTCAGAAATCTCAGTCTTTCAGAGGGGTTATTTACCACCTCAGGTAAAGGCAAGCAGAGTAATGGGGCCAAGTAAAAAGATGGAGGAGTCGGGATTTTCTGTTAAACTTGAAACTACCCTCAAACTACAACTGCAACTATCCTTATGGATAAACAAACCTCAGCCAATTATTGCAGCAACAGTATCAAACCAGGTTAAACATGAGATGAATTTATTGAACAAGATCAGAGAATTCTTCAGCAGTCTGTTTTACACAATCCAGTGTATCCTTGTATGACAGCACTGAATCACAGACTGGTTTGGGTTGGAAAGGACCTTAAGATCATCCAGTTCCAACCCCCTGCCATGGGCAGGGACAACTCACACTAGAGCAGGTTGCTCCAAGCCCCTGTGTCCAACCTGGCCTTGAACACTGCCAGGGATGGGGCAGCCACAGCTCTTCTGGGCACCCTGTGCCAGGGCCTCAGCACCCTCACTGTAAAGGAGGAATAGAGATCATCAGGTGTTGTGAAAGCTCAAATGTTTAAAACCACAGAGCTGCTTTACCACCAAGACAAATGGTATTTTAATTTTTTTTTATTTTGTATAATTTTTCATTATGAATTTAACAAACTAATTTCTGCTCCACAAAGATCCCATCAATATTTGAGTAGCATTTCTAACCCTCACCAAATAAATCAACCAACGCAGATTTTTATTGCCCCAGACATAGCATCTGCATCTGATTTCATAAATTATTGCTCACCTCTGATTCTCAGATGATTTTGAATGAGCCATTATCAAGCAAAACCTAAGTAATGTAATATTGTTATTCCATTGATGGTATATAGCCTCTCCTTCTCCAAAATTCAGCATTAAATAAAACTGCAGAACTGAACACATTGACTCCATCCATTGGAGAAATTTGGCTTTTCTGTAGTTGCTGTATAGGGGCAGCAATCTTTTCACACAGTCTTTTCCCCCAGCAATAAATCCCAAGGAAACACAATAGCATTGTAGAGAATATTTCTTAATATCCACAACTGTCAGATCGATTTTGTTTCTGAAGGGATTTTCTTGCTCTGTCCGAATCCAAGGGAAACTAAAAGCCAGGCAGTATGGAAGAACAGGAAACACTCACTTCCTGAATGGATTTAGAAGGGAAACTTTGGAAATAGCTGGAGAATTACCATTTATTTTGGCTAAGTGAATCCTCCTAGAGTTTCCCTGGAATACAGGAACGCTCCCCAGGACTGCCTTAGCAGGTTTCTGCACTGGGCAGCTGCCGCAAACAGGCTTTCACCTCAGGACGAGATGCAGCGATTCCTCCTGGGGTATCCCACATTAACGTGTGCCCTGTACATGAGAGGCACGTGCTGATGGATGAAGTGAACCTTGAGAGCTTGGACTGTTCTCAATCCATCACTGCAGGGACTTCCCCCAGTGCCCCAAACCTTTGGGCAGCCCCACAGGCTGTTAGAAGAATGCAGCCTGCACCTTCCTCTGCTTATGGGTCCAGGAGCCAGCCATGCACTGGGTGGTAAAGTGTGTCCTATGGGCCCACAGAATCATCACTTCTCCCTTTATATGTGTATGGACCAACTCCTTGTTTCTCTTCCAACCTCAACATTAGATTGCTTCCAAAATGCTAAAGTTTATATAAAGGGGAGTGGAAGAAAACTTATTTCCTGTACATGGCAGGAAAATGGGTTTATTTCTAAGAATTATGGTGGTAACTGCCACTCATCATAGGCACTCATACATCTGCATTTACAGCTCCCTGAGCACAAGGAGATGGGGAAAAAAAAGCCTGATTTGAATTTATCATGTAATTTCTATGGCTTTTATGGGAGACATTTTAGCAACTGTCTGCTTGCATGCACATTAACATATGTCTCATATATTATGGAGTCAATATCCAACCCAATGTAAATCTCAAAGTTCAGCATGCCCCAAATTAAATTCTGTCATGACTTCTAAAGACAGCAGTACAATCTGTAATGTCAATACCATACTGTACTCCATGGTTATAATTCATTAGGTCAATAATTCACCACAGTCTCCTAAACTTAGTGCTGGCTTCCTCCAAAGCGCTAAAATAAATGTTTAAAAGGTCTCTAATAGCATATTTAGACTTATCTATAATTAGCTCTGCAGCATCACAGAAGTACATCACAGAAATGATATATATAAACCAGACCACAATCTTCATTTCACACTTATTCTCTGAGGACCTGTATAAACAATTGCAAAACCTCCTCTAGATCATGATAGCTTTAATCCACAGCACATTCTGCACAGCCAGGGAGACTCCTTCATGTTTTGTTCTCCTCTGGCTACATGAAGAATTTAAGCAGAGCTGAAGGCTGATTCCTATGTAAGCAATAACAGGATAGCTTTTCTCATTAGAAAGCCTTCTTATTCCACCTTGTAATTCAGCCTCAGCAAGCAGCTGAGAGCAGTCAGGTCTTTGGGCTGCAGCTGTAATGGAAAGGGACTAGCCATGGGACCACACTGGGTTAAAGGGATGCAAAGAGGAAAGCATCCCTCCCCCAGAATTCAAGAGGTCCATCATGGAGACATGGTCTAGTGTGAGGCATCCCTGCCCATGGCAGGGGGTTGGAACTAGATGATCCTTTCCAACCCAAACTATTCTGTGATTCTATGGAGAGGTCCTCCCCTTCCAGCAGCTGCTTACTCTATCCAGATGTAACCTGCTGGGCAACACACAACCCTGTTCAACAGCAGTCAGTAAAACCAAAGCACTGATCTTCAGGAGAAGGATGAACAGCGAGTGTTAGCATGGTTACCTGTATTACCTCACACTGTATTCTTAAAACTAAATTAATAATAAATATTAAATAACTTAATAAAATTAAATACAGGTGTGCAGAAGTGCTGGTTGAATGCTTACAAAAGCTTGGTTTTACCTCTGGGATAGAGATGAGCTCCATGAAGAGGGAAAAGAACAAAAGCCAAGCTTGTAAATGTTGATGTACAGCAACTTAAATTATCCTGCATGCTGCTGGATTCCTTTTTTTTCATCTATATGCCAAGAACAATTGACTTAAGGCAAGACTTTTATTGCAACTTTTGGCAGATCCAGTCAACATCCATTTCTTACTATTATGCTTTTGTACTTGTGTGTATTTCTGCTGCAGCACCTCTTATATTCAACTCCAGATAGGACTTTACCATATAATTACTCAAAGTTCATTTAGGAAGTGATGCAGATGCAAGATACAGGAGAAAAATAATACCAGGCAGTATGAAATTACATTCCTAACAGCACTCTGCAACGTACCTCTCTAACCAGAAAGTACATGGCAAGCTAGGACTAAAAAACCTCTGTGTGGGCTCCAGACCCTTTTTTCATGTTTCCTTCAGTAATTCAACATGTCTTTTGTTTTCCTACCTCTGTTTTCTCTATAAAACCACCTGAAAGGAAGATGGAGCCAGGAGGGGGCTGGTCTCTTCCCCATGTGATAGGGCAAGAGATAAGAGCCTCAAGCTGCGCCACAGGAGGTTTAGATGGAGCTGAGGAACAATTCCTTCCCCAGAGGGTGCTCAGGCATTGGAACAGGCTGCCCAGGGCAGGGATGGAGTCACCGTCCCTGCAAGTGTTCACACCCCGTCTAGCCGAGGCCTCAGTGCCAGGGTTAGTGGTGGCCTTGGCAGTGCTGGGGTAGAGGTTGGGCTTGATGATCTTAAACGTCTTTTCCAACCCAGTCGATTCTATGATTCTATGATCTACAGAACCAACATCACAGATCTCACTTAGGAAAAACCCCCACATCATTGGAGTCCCTTATACCCATGTTTTAAGCAGAGCGGCTAAAAATACCAGCCACTGCTGTTTCTGGGGCCTCAGAAACAGGGATGGGGAAGCACATGGGAATCTTCCTCTGCCTTCGTAGTGTACTTTCTCTGAGCAGCTCGCTGGCATGTTAGTGACAGGATGGTGCTGTGACACAGACCTCACAGCACTGCAGGAATGGCTTTGCCTTCAAAGGCAAATGCACTGCTGGTTTGGGAACAGTCCTGGACTGGGGGACAAGTGAGGACCAGGGGGACTCAAAAGAGCCCAGGGAAGAGACAGGGGCAGAAGTGGTTGACAGAACACAGGTTATTTTGTTACTTACTTCCAGAACTTCTGGAATAAAAAAA
>NW_009927706.1:187003-190589 GCF_000696875.1 Nestor notabilis | reverse complement strand
GGGGGTCACACCGGGTCCCCTCTCCCCAGTAGCGTGGGAGCTGGGGCAGGAGCGTGGGAATGTGCCCTGCAACTTCATTCCTTGCTTGTATCCCCCCTCCCTTGATGAGAAACTGCGATTGATTTGGTGGGGGGGTGGTGGTGTTTTGGGAGGCTGTGTTTGCCGCGGTGCTGTGTGCCTGGTCCCTGGGTTATCTGTCACCTGTGGAGGATGTTGAGCTACATACAGCCAGCCCCAAGCTTTCGCCTATCTGCTGCCCATCCCCATGGTGTCAAGCACCATCTGTGCCGCGCCGCCGTGGTCCCGAAGGCAGCTTTTGTGAGGGTACGGCTTGGGGTTGCTTTAAAATTAAAGAAGGGGGAAAAACAAACCCAAACCCACGCAGCTAGTCCATCTGTTGATTAAATGAAGGATAAAAGTTTTGGAGAGAGCAGTGCTTCTCAACGGGCAGCTGGTTTTTTGCTCAGCCAGACATTATTGCTGAACATCCCCCACCATACGCTGTGTTTCGCCCTATTCCCTGAGCAGGGACGCCGTGCTTAGAGGTGGCTGCTCTCCTGTTTGTCCTTCCCTTTCCTTTCCCTGCGCTCGGATGTGATGCTCGGCTCCCACGCTGCCCTCCCTTCCCCTTTTCCCTTTCCCTCTCTCTGCTTGTACTAATATTCCTTCAGGGAGAAAGCTGTGTTTGCATTCGCCTTTGCTTCTGCACAAAAGAAACCCACTGTGCCTTCAGTGTAGGTTTCTGGCTGAACAAATCTGAACTCTCCCTGGTACAGCAGGGCATCGGCAGGTCCAGGGATAGACACGATGTGGAAGCTGATCCTGGCCTTCTTCTGTCTCTCCCCACTCCCATGGATCCCTCAACTCCCTGCAGGTCAAATGGCAGTTTGCTAGCAGAGCTGAGTAACTTTGTGCGTGGGGATTTGTTTCTTTTTACCCTCCCTTCCTCCCTTTTGCAGCCATTATTTTTAATAAGGGCTAATGCACTTTTTAATAGCGCTTGTGCTCGAAAGCTGCTCCTTGGCTCTGCTGCACATAGGCTGAGTTCTGCTGGTTTGTCTCCCCTGTCTCTACCGTCAGGAGTGTGCATCTGGTACCTTGCTTATTCATGCCAGGTTATGAGGCACAGAGAGTGTCTTGCAGAGTGGTTTTTGGCTGTTTATTCCCGCAGGATGAACCGAATGCATTGATTGCTATGGAGCTGCTGCTCACAGTGCAGGAGAAAGGGGCTGTAGGCAGCGTTGTGGCTTTCCCCTTTGGGGTGAAACCATACAAATGATCCCTAATAGGATTTAATGCAAAAGATTCCGTAAACCGCATGATACTTTGGGGGAGGAAAGGTCTGGATGTGGGAACTGGATCTTGTATTTCCAGTGTTTGTTGTGTTTGCCTCCCCTGGTGTAGCGGCTGTGGTTGTTCTGGTGTGTCCAGATGTGGTGGCATTCTCTTTCAGCTTGTAAGGACTGGTGGGCTGTGGGGATGGGATGTGTGTTCTGTGTTACGAGGGTAGTCATGCCTCACTCTGGAGGGAGCTGCTGGGCCCAAACTCACTTGAAGGAACAACTAAAATCACTTGACCCTGCCCAGCAGGAGTTTCAGTAGCTCCTTTCTGTGGGCAAGGAGCAGGCAGAGCTGCTGTTTCCTTGCCTGCAGCACTAAAGTGGCTCGAAGGGATTTGCCATAATAAGGCAGGCAGGACTTAAATCCCCCTGAGCCATGGCCAGCAGGGATAGGAGGATCACCTCTGCTGAAAACCTCGCTGGGGCTCTGTGGTCTGGGCAGTAGTTTAAAATCAAAGCTCCCTTATACAAAGCTTCACCAGGAAGGGATTTTCTACCAGATGTAGATGGGAACCTGGGCTCCTGGCTGAGCTCGCAGGAGGAAGTTGCTTGTTGCTCCCTATCTGGGTGTACGCAGGCATTGCTCAGCATAGGAGGAGGATCTGCTTCGCAGCTGACTTCTGTGCTTCTCTTGAGCAAGTACAAATTGCCTTCCCTTGAGCATCCTCTGTCTTTCACCCTTACCAATGGTCTGAAGCAGCCTGTGCTTTCTCTGCCTCAAAGTCGATAGGTCGGTGTTGCCTCTTGAGGGCTGGTTCTCCCCTGGTACTGCTCACTGTCCCCTCTGTCAGGAGGGAAGCTGTCAGGACCACAGCTTGGGTGGAAGGTGAGATGAAGTCGCAGCACAATTTGCCTCCTGCAGAGACTAGATGTGTGGTGCCCCTCGGTGGGAGGAAATTGATGCTGCCACGAAACTAACTGTCTGGGGAATAGCTTGTCCCTCTTGCTCTGCTCCAGTGTCAGCCAAACTGGGTGAAGCTGGAAGCTGCTGGGGAAAGCGGGAAGCAGCACTGCTGCAGATGTACCTATAACCATCTCCTTCCTCTTACTGGCCTGTACTGTAACTAGATGAATTTGGCGGGATTTGAGATTTATCTTGGATGGGATGATTTCTGCCTGTCTGGGGCTCTCTTTCCAAAGGCATGTTTGCTTTCCCTCAGGGTTATGAATACCAAGTTCTCTGGGTGTTGCAGGGTATGTTTTTCTCCTTCACAGTTCACTTGGTTCCTCCCTGGAAGCAAATGCTTTGCAATCTTCTGTCAGAGGGGCCTGTTATTAGCAGCAGTGGCCCAACTTCCCAGTGGCTTGTCAGGTGGAGAAGGGTGAAATTATGCTGATGGAAGAAACCAGGCCAGTTCCACCCACTAACAGGGGTTAGACCCTGGAGATGGGATGTTTGAGCCTCTCTGAGGAGGCTGGTGGGTGTCAGGGAGCAAAGATGCAAGTTTATGGAGGTGTGTGTACAAGGGCTGGTGACTTTGCTCCTCTCTTGAGGTGTGAGGGGCACTTTTGGGTCTGGCAACCATGAACTTGCCAATGAAAAGCCTGGAAACCTGTGGCTATGATTCCTCTTTAAAGTTAATTCCTCCTGCCATGTGGAGAGCAGGGTAGCTTTGCAGGAGAAACATCCTTCTAAGGAGTTCACAACCAGGCTGTGTGTGATGGGAACCAAAATCAGCCTTGAGTTAGAGCTGGTGTTGTGCTATCCTGGAGGAGTAGTGCAGGATTGCCTCCTCCAGTGTCTGTTGTAATGAAATTCCTATTTCTGCATGCTTCCCCATCTTCAGGCCCTGTCTCCTGCAGTGAGGGCTGCAGATACCGTTGCTCAGATGGGCTTTCTTGTGAGGTTTCAGTTATTTAAAAGGAACAAGGAGGAGCTGCGGTTGATGTTGAGATGCCCTTTGCCAGAGGGAGGAGGAACACCTGCCCTGATGCTAATGCTGCATCCCTCCTGGCTCCCTCACTTCCAGTGTGAGGCTGAGGTCCCTGGGCAGTTTGTGCTCAGCACAGTAGATGTCAATGACTTTGTGCTTCCCTGTTGTTTTAGGGGACTCCAACTACAGCAGAAATCCCTGTCAAGTTACCAGCACTGCGTGTCACCAGCTCCCTGTCTCTCTGTAGTTGGACTGTGTATGTTAGAATAAAAAGGCTCAATGCTCTTCTTTCTTTTGTAGCTGTAAATAAAGAGGAGAGGCCAATGTGCCCCTTAGGTTGTGTGTTGGCTGAAGATCAAAAGCTTTGAATAA
>NW_009927706.1:159966-186972 GCF_000696875.1 Nestor notabilis | reverse complement strand
CAGGAATGTGATGGAGAGTGTGGTTCACTTCAAACCTTGGATTAAATGATGGGTTTTGCAAGTTTGTGTGATGCTCCTGGCTTTCAGCTCCTTAGCAGTGCTGGGCAGAGAGGACTTAGGAAAACGCTGCTGGAGAATTGGCTTTACATCCCTCCCAGCATCCTTCCAGCAGGATTAAAAAGCTTTTTAAAATGGTATTTATTTTAAAGACAAGCAAATTTATAACAAGAGTTGCTGAAGGCCCTAATTGAGCTCCTGTTCAGGAGCAATGCAATCTTTCCTTTGACTTCATCGGGAGCTACCTCTGGCTAAAGGGAGAGGCAAAGCCATAGTAGGAGCTTATTTAATAAATCAATAGGTAGTGAAGCAAATTGGTTGTAAATCAGGCTCTTATTTGCTGAGATTTAAGGCGTTGTGAGTTTTTAAGGTGGCCTGCCCTGCTTTGGGGGCTGGCACTTGTCCCAGCTTTTGCAGGGGTGTGTGTGAATCCATTGCCTGCTGTATTAATTTCCAGCATGCCAGGAAACGTGTGGGATTTCTTCTCTCTTGGCTGGGAAGAGCTGAAGTTTAAACTCCATGCTGCATTTTCCAGGGAAGGGTTGGAGAAGCAGGATCCTGATGCTGCTCAAAACAGGGTGTCTATTCACTGCACCTCAGGGAGTGTGTGTACTCCAAACCACTCGAAGATGGGGGAAGAAAATAGTCATTTCTGAACTCTGAATTGTGGTAGGACAAGCAAATGCTGGGTTCTGGCCTTGGAAACTGTGGCCTAACAGATGTCCTGGTTCAATTTGCCTTTTGAGTATAGTCGAGGCTGTTTATTCATCGCTTGGCTGGCAGGACCCCTGCTCAAGTGTTTGCCTTTCCCTGGTGGCAGCAGCTTCCAAAGTGGAGCAGAAGGAGCTGCAGGTCACTTGGCTGTCATTTGTGGCTCTTCCTTTTGCTAAATTGCATTAAACAGCTTAAAATCTTAAATGTGCTTTGAGTGTACCTCTTAGCGATGGGCTCTGGGTTTCCAGCCTCTGTGTCACATGCTATATAAGTAGGAGGTGGAACACTTGCATTGTTAAATTCAGATGCTAACTTCGGGATAAGATCTTGTCTTAATGTGTTCATTCACCGCCCCCGATTGCAAACAGAAGCTACAGTGAGCTTTTGGTCTGTTGCATTTTGGGCTCTTGGGGTGGAGTAGGATGCGATTGGTTTTTGAGGGCTTTGCCATAACTGCTACTCATTAACCGTTGATGCAAACATGTCAGGCTTTCAAGTAAGATAATAGATGCTTTCTTTTTGTTTCCAATGACTTTGTGTTTGGTGGAATCGCTGTGCTGCTTTGATATGTATGTGGTCAGATGGTGGCTAATTCACCTTTTAAGTGCTAGTGAATTGATGTTCTTGGGTCTGTTGTTGTCATTTTCAATATGGCACGGGGCAAAGCGAGCTGTGCGTGCACCCTGCCTGCTCGGGTGCTGTAGCGCCTAAAGGCTGGAAAACTCAGGAGCCTTTTGGGTGAGCAGCCCTGTGTCTGTGGGAGGGGAAATGCAGAAGATCATAGAATCATAAAGTGTTCGATAATGGGTTTTCTTCTAGCCCAGCAGGATGCATGCTGCAGGTGAGGGGAGCCTTGCTAATTACACATGAAATACACACCAGGAGTGGAAGGGATGAAATTCCTCTTGGATGGAGGATCAAAGCTTTATGTTGTGGGTCCAATATTACTTTATTCCCCCCCTCAAGCAGGGATTGAGTGGGAAAAGCTATTGGGTTTGGAGTGCCACCTTGCATTTTGGGCAGGTATTCACTCATTGACTTAATAGTGCCTAACTCATTAAGATTAGAAATGGAGGGCCCGAATCCTTCTCAGCTCCCCCCCACTATAAATGAGTATTCAAGCTGTATGCTGCCAGTCAGTAAATGTCAATATTGGATAAGTGTTTCCTTTATATCACTGCAATTTAGCATAAGCTGCTTGGAAACAAATGTCTTCCATAAGCATGAGGTGTTTCAGTAAGTACACAGTCAACATTGCTGGGAGGATTAAATAAATGTCAGCCCCACTTGTATGCTCAGCAGCGAGTTAAGACAGACGAACTTGCGTAACGGCCAGCGTGGCAGTGACAACAGGAGGGATTTTGCCAAGGCTCTGTGGAGAACACGGGATGGGGAGGGAGCTGCTTTGGATGGAGGTACCTGGATCCTCAGAGGGTGTGGAGACGGGTGCAGGAGCACCTTACAGCTAATGGGATGGCGTGCAAAGGGATGCATGGACCTTCATTCCAGACTTAACAGGTCTGCTCTTTCTTTGGTTTGATGTGTCTGCCTCTGTGCTTTTCCAGTGCAAACTGGGAGTTGTTGCCTGCAGCTGGTGAGGCCAAGGGGTGAGACTTGGCCATCTCCTGCTTTGTGGTGAGGAACATGATGTGCTTTAAGAGCTGTCAGTCCTGAGCTTGCCTACAGCTCCAGGCTTCATGAAAGAGTGACGTTGGCGCATGCTGGCAAGGCTTGTGCATGTGAAGGTGGATGATGGAGATGGTCACCGCTGGCTGCTCCGCCTTCAGCTGTGTGAATGAGAGTGTGTCTCTGCCAAGCAGGCAAGGGCATCTGGCTTCTGTAAGGGGATCTAAATCCAGCCATCAAGTCAAGGTGCTGCTTAATTGTCAGCAGAGGCTCGAATCCTCTCCTCAAGCTGTGTCTGCAGGAAAACCCTGCTCTCTACCACCCCTCGCTCCTCATCTTCACCGCTCACCCTGAGATGTTGCTGGATGTTGTCTTGGTCTGCCAGAAAGGGGAGAAAATCTGGGAGCGTGGCAGGGGGCTGAGCTGGATGCGTTTCCATTCCCAAAGATGCAAAACTGCTGCTTTCTCCCCAGCTGGCAAGCAGCTGACTGCAGCCACTTGTTCCCAGCTGCACAAAAATAACTGTAGACAAAATCGTTAGAGTCAGATGAGCCTTATCAGCTCCTCTAATGCTGGTCTGGGCGGGCTTGTTATCCTGCAGTGTATTCTAATGCCTGGCCATTGCTGTTCCAGGTGACTTGAGCAGAGCATCCCAGTTGTGTCCCAGCAGCCAGAGGCTTTTGCCGCCAGAGTCGAACTGTGGCTCTCGCCTCGTTAGGCTGCGCGTTTACAGTGCTGAACAAAACAGCTTGTAGGCATGTGGGGTGTCTCAATAATTCAGACTAGAGCAGGAACGCGCCGGGGTGCACGGGGGAAGGAACACCCGAGTATTCTGGATCTCAAACCAGGTCACCTGGCAGACCTAATGCAGTTGTTATCCTAACTTCGGCGGTTCAGACTGGAGGTGGGCGTTGCAGCCGGGCGGTGGCAGCAGCAGCGCTTACATGGAGCTGAGCAGCCCGCTCCGACCGGTGCTGGGCTCCTTTGGGGACGGGCAAGGTGACCTGATGGGCTCCAGACCTGCGGGACCATCAGCCTGGAGTGTGGGGGTTCAACCAAGGCTGTTCCCCTTCCTATACTGTGGAGAGACTGGGGTGAGGAGAAGAGTTGTGGGGCTTCTGAAGTTCCCACCCCTCTCCTGAGGAGCAGTGGCCACCTCGTTATGTGGTTGGCCACATCTGCAGGCAACAGGGCAGATCCCGAGGTGGCCCTGCCAGAGAGCTCACAGCAGCAGAGCAAGTGCCATGGGCTTGTTGATAAAGGAGAACGGGTGAGTGTGTATGATTGGGATGTGGGGCTGAGACCCACTGCTTCTTGTCCTCCTGGTGCTTAACATCCATAAGCTTGGCAGTGCTGTGCGTGGAGGTGTCCTTGCAGCAACAAGGAATGGATGTCTTTGCCTGGGGATGCTTCGCTGGATTGTTTCTTACCCTCTTCCATACAGTAATCCTAGAATGGTTTGGGTTGGAAGCGACTTTAAAGCTCATCCAATTCCAACCCCCTGCCTACTGGGAAAGGACACCTCCCACTAGAGCAGGTTGCTCCAAGTCCCTGTGTCCAACCTGGCCTTGAACAGTGCCAGGGATGGGGCAGCCACAGCTTCTGTGCCAGTGCCTCAGCACCCTCACAGTAAAGAATAAGCAGGACAACAGCAACTCAGATGTGTTTCATTCTTGTATGTTACAAAGCTAAGCCAAGCACCTGGAGGAGGGATGGGAAAGTGTGATTAATTTCCTTCCTCTGGTTTAGAAAATATTTTCCTTGTTGTTTATAAATAGAGATGACAAGGGAAAGCTGTGCATAGAAACACTGAGCTGGGGCTCAGGGGCTGTCCCTGCCCTGGCTGCAGACTTTCCCTGTGGCCTTTGTGAAATTCAGCCCACAGTGCCTCAGTTTCCCCCTCTGCAAAGTGCTGCTCACCTTTCTTGCCTATTTGAATCATAGAGTCACAGGCTGCTTTGGGTTGGAAGGGACATTAAAACTCATCCCGTTCTAACCCCCTGCCACGGGCAGGGACACCTTCCACTAGAGCAGGTTGCTCCAAGCCCCTGTGTCCAACCTGGCCTTGAACACTGCCAGGGATGGGGCAGCCACAGCTTCTCTGGGCACCCTGTGCCAGCACCTCAGCACCCTCATAGTAAAGAATTCTTTCCTAATCCCTGGAGTGAGATTAAGTACTCCTCTTTTCCTCCTGGCTGTGGCTTTAATAAGCTGGGAGTGACAGGGCCACCCCCCCACCACCCACAAGTGTTGAAGAAACAGAACCAACAGATGCTAAATTTAGGCACAGCTGTTTGTAGTGTGTTGTCCTCCTGATCACAGTCTGACACTGCCTCTGCTTATTCCTCATCTTGTCCAGAGACTGAAAAGCTTTAAGATATCAAAGCTCTGAGTGGCTGTAAATTAACTCCTTCTGTCTGAGCTGAAGCTTGACTCGCTGGTAGATTCCTTGTGATTACCTTTATTTGCCTTTGTAATGATGGGAATTGCCAAGTCACCTCAAGGCAGGTGTTATCTTTCTGTACCTGGGAGACAATACTGCTTAGGAGCTTTCCCACTAGAGACCAAGGGGGAGACATCTCCAGCCCTGCTATCCCTCAGCGTTTATGTGCCTAGATCCAGTTCTGAAGTGCAGCTGAGATAACCTCTGCAGTCCAGCTCATTCCCTGCATGCCTGAAGCTGTCCTTATCTAGCACCATATCCTGGATAATGTGATCTGCTCTTGCTTTGGTGAGGTGTAAGATGTACTGAGCGCCTTTGCTTGGTTAGCATGTGGACTTTGCATTCATGGGTTGGACGTTTGGATGGGCATTATTGCATGCGGCTGTTCTTCTTGCACTCTCTGGAATGGTTTTGCTCCTGACAGGGAATATAAGAAGCTTTTTAAGAGGTGATGGCTGTCTCTGTTGCCTGCCACCCCTTGGAAAATGTCCATTCCCCTTCTTGGGTTCTGAACCCAGCCTGGGTTGCAGCATAGGGGCTTGGTGTCGACTCCGACAATGTACACTTGAGGAAGGGCAGAAGGGGGACTTTGTGGGAAAGTGAGATTCCTTTTGCTGTTAAGCCCAAATCAATGTACATGTCACCTCCTGGCAGATCCGTGATGATAGCGGCAGCAGTGCTGTTGGGCTGGGTGCATGTCAGGATCCTGCATGGTGTTCCAAGGGGTCTTGTTTTCCTCTTTGCCTCTTGTGTGTCTATCTCCTGCAGCAGGAACAGTTACTGAAGATTCCTCTTGCTCTGGTCATGCTTAAAAGGATAATGTTGGTTTAAGATGGACTCTTGTGATAAACTAGGAAACATGGCGCCCTTTGAAATCTTCAAAGCTCTCATCCATCAAATGGGTTGGTTAGAAAGGCAGCTGCCAGGGCATTGATTGCCATGCTTCAATGCTAACCTCCTCCTAATGCTGCCTTTTCTTTCAGAGCTGGCAGCTCTCACCTTCCTCCCTTCTTCTCCAGGCAGTGCTGCCTGCATCAGCGTGGTATCCACTGCACTTGTCCAGCATGTCCCAGCAGCTCTTTATGTACTACCTGTGATGTCCCAAATTTACCTTTTTAACCCTTTCTGTGATTGAAGCAAAGTAGGAGGGCAAAGTTTTATCAAAGCAAAGCACACTTTTCCTGGGAATTAGTAGAGATAGGGAGAGGAAAGGGGAAAGGTGAAACATCCCTTCTCAAGGATGAATAGGACCTTATGCAGTTGTCAAATAGCTGATGTCCCTTCACGATGTCTGTACAGTGGTGGCTGTAGCGAGCTTTTCATCCAGCCTAGTGATTTCTTTCTGTAACACATAGGTTTCATGCCATAGTTTGGCTTTCTCCCAAGCACACACAGAAAGGTGTGTAGTGCTCTTTAACCTGTGCAAGTTCCTGCTGACTTCAGCAGATCAGCATTGCCATCACTGTGGAAGCATCCTCTTTAAAACCAGGAAGAAAAGTTGATCTTTGGAAACTTCTGTGGAGCAGAAAACAGCCAGGAATTATGGATCAGAAACTGTGAAAGAGACTTGTCAAAATACAGTGTTTTGATACTTGCAATATTGACACTGAGTTCAGGAAGGGTTATTTTTGTGCACAAAGGATGGTGAGTACCACTGTTCTCTGGTGGATGAAGGGATGCTTAGAAGCTGCTGTAGGATATATTTGGCTATTGATTGCTGCTTATCCTTCTCAGGGGGATCAGAAATGGGTTGTGGATCTCTTCTCGCCTTTGTCTTGGCCTATGAACTTGCCGTGGTGCCAGTTTGTCACAGTATATTTAATTGTAAACCAACAATAACCTGATCTATGTGTCCATAAAGCACCTTGTGGTAGGTTCAATAAAATTACATTTTGTCTAACACACAGTTTATTTCTCTTGGTTGGCTTGTGTGATTTTATTACCCATTCTGCTGTACACCATGAGGACAGCATGTGCCTCACTTGCTCTTTCCAGAAGCAACCTTCTTAATTTTAATCAGCTCATAATTATTGGAAAATATGGAAAGATTATAAAGGTGCCAGTGATATTCATCTGGCCCTGGTGCATTGAGCAGGTAAAGGAAGGACCTAAGAGGCAATTGAAGAGATTGATGGGCAGTAATGGGTATAATAGTAATTTCTGACCTGTGTTTTTAATCGTGATTGATGACAAATGCAGCTGGAGCCCCTGTGTGGAGATGAAGGGATGCTGTTAAATTACAGAGGCTTTGGAACTTAATGAGGCCATGTAATAAAAATGAGGCATAATGAGCGAAGTATAATAGTACTATTATGCTTATGAGTGCTCTAGCAGAGGGCTGAGCAGGCAGTGCCTGGATGTGCTTGGAGGATGATCTCATGAAGGGCTTCCCTGATTGGGATGAAGATGAGGAGGCTGGGATGCATTTGGGTGACTTGGGGAAAAACATTGGCTAGCCAAGTGACATGCTTACCTGTCATCCAATGGGAATGAAGGAGTAGGTGGAACACTAGACATGGCTGATCCCCTGTGCTTGTGGTGTTAGGCAAGTCTTTGCTCCAGGTTTTATTCACCTTCACCTTGGGAAATCCGTGTGAGCCTCCTTGCTCGATAGGTAGAACTCTGAGGTCTTTGAAGAGGAAGCAATGGGATTTCTTAATAGCCTGGAGGCAGGATGTGCAGGGGATCAATGGGCAGGCTCAGAGAGGTTGGCCAGGGCTGTGGCAGGTTCAGGTGCAAGCACCTTGATTTGGAGAGTTGCTGCTGAGGTTTGTGTTATTGGTGGTGGAGGTGGGAAGTGGATTAGCGTCTGCAGAACTGTTAGGTCTCTGCTGCTGTTAAATGTAGTTAAACTTGAGCGACTTCTAATCTAATAATGAAAGGAAGAGAAATAAGTGTTCTCAGTGATGCATGCCCCTCACGGTAAGTACTAATTGAAAACAGATATTTACTTTAAAATGAAAATGTAATACGATAAATGGTGGGTTGAGGATTTTGCGCATGTAGGAGGGAGAAGCGATTGCACACTTCCCATCTGTGCTGCCCAAGCCTTGTGTCTCTCTAGGAGCGGGATCTCCTGTGCTGTGGGGCTGGGGAGCCGTGTGAAAGGATGTAGGGCTTGTGTTATTTAGAGCAGAGCCCAGAGGTTTGCTTTGCTAAAACAGGGTGCATTGGAATTCTCTTCATCTGACCTTGGTCTGCAGAAGAGCTTCCAAGCCTGGGCTTCTGGTTTTCCTCCTGTACCTTGCAGACCTTTCCAAGCCAAAGCTCTGTGGGAAGGAGAGGTTAAGCCTTTTAAGACTGGGGAAGCATCACCTCCCTTGTCAGTGAGAGGTAGTGACCCTCTTCCTGGTGGTCTCTGCTGTTTGAGATCCACCTTCCTGCCCTGAGCTGCCTTTCCTGGCCTGTAGCCCTGGCTCAGTAGGTGAAGTGGATGGTGTTGGAGAGATGCTTGGCCAGCACTGCCTTTTTGGGGCTGCTGAACGAGCATCAAGGGGCACATGTCTGGTCCCCTCTGGCCAGTCTGAATGAGTGCTGATCCCCTGAGGGGATCCTTGGCTGTGAGTGCTGAGTCTGTAACATCTCTTGGCTGGGTTTGTCGCTCCAGCAGCTGAAGCCAGAGTCACAGAGCCTTTTAAAAAGCAGTTTGTAGGCAAAGCTCAGTGCTGCATGACCAGTGACCATTAAAGGATGCTCCATGACAGCAGCCCCCTCCCAGCATTTCAGTCTTCAGAGGGAAGTAGCCTGGTCCTAATCCCTTTGTGCTGACTTCTTGCTTGTTCCTCATATGGGTGCATTTGTATCATTTGCATTTTGTACTCTGATGGTATGCCTGGAATTCAGATTGAAATGGGGGCTTGAATAGATTTGCATCCTAATGAGCAGTGGCTTTATTTATTTATTTGGAGCCCTCTCAAGCAGGCAGCAGCCTGCTGGAAAGCAGCTTGTGTTAGTGAGAGCTCGCTGGGAGCTTGTTCCCAGAAGCTCCCAATAAGAACCCTTGTTTATTCCCTGAGACCCATGTCCCCTTGTGAGTAAGTATTTGGAGCTGGTGGTCTATGCTCCAACAGCTTTTGGCTTGGACCTTTTGAACCCCTATGAAGGCAACTATCTAGATCAAAGGATAGTTTCACCCTGCCTTAACTAATCAGATACTTCTTTAAGGTTATATACTGGTGTTAACTGGATCTGGGTATGGACTTGCCACAAGGTGAAGTGGGAACATTACTGTGCTAGAGCTGGTTATAGCCAGCACGAGCTATTTGATGCTGACTGCAGTGGTCCATGGACAAGATAATCTGTGTGCCCCCTTTCTCTCCTTGACTCTGCAGCAGTGCTCAGGGTGATGTGGGTACCTGCTGGCTGCAGCTTCCTGTGTTCCTCATCAGACCATGACCCTTCACCATGGGGCTGTTGTTTCTGGTGTCTTTCAGCAGCTGACCTTGGATGTTGCATACAGGCTTGGGTTGTGATGCCCATCAATCCTGCTGTCGTCCACCCATGCTGTTTTCCCTTGACGGGAGCCTTCCTTCTCTATTGTTGACTTTGAAAGAGGCTGGAAGTTTGGAAATGTTGAGGAATTGTCAAATAGAGAAGAAGCCAAGAGCTGGGAGAAAATCACACAAAACTCTATGTCATTACTAGAGAGGAAAAAAAAGACACCAAAGCCCATAAGCTTCACTGAATTGCAGCACCGTGTTCCTTCGCGTTCTCACTTGCTGTGCCCTATATCCAACAAATCTACCCAGCATATAGCTTAATGCTCAAGTCTTTCCATGCCAGTTCTCCCTCCCCAGATGACTTCTGCTGCAGCTGAGTTCATTGCTGGCATGCTGAAAAATGGCCAAGCAAAGGCTTCTGATGAATTGGGTCACATCGTGCTGCCCCAGGAGAGCCAGTTTCTCTCAGAGCAGTCTGGCTTCCAGTTATTATTTTACAGGGGATGTTTGAGGTTGATAAGGGAGCTGTTCTGACTGCCAGTGGGGCTTATTTGGGGCTTATTGTATGCTCCAGTTTATATTTTAATATAGTCAAAGGTGACTTACAACTTCAATATTAATTTTAAAACTGATTGTGTGAGGGTGGTGTTTTATCTATGTGAAACCAGATTAATCTCAGCCTTCCTTGATCCTGCTGGTAGCTTTTCTCTCCCTGGCTGGAGACACACGTGGTCTATGTTGCACCAACAAAAGGCAAAGAGGAAGGTGTTTGCATGGCGATAAATAATGGTCACGGGGGCTGCTTTTCTTCTAGGGAAATCTCTGCTCTGCAAGTGCAACAATGGCATCAGTGGGAGCTCTTGCTTTTGTATGAGGTTCTCTGCCTTGGCTTGCAGAGTGGGGCTGTGCTGAACAGTGTCCAGCTTTTTGCTTCCCGTATGTTTTGTTCTTGTGTTTCTCCCAGGTTTTGCAGCTCTGCATAATACCTCTCCTTCCGTGCCACTTTGTGCTGCTGGCATTACAATTTCTCGCACGCTCACTGTGCTGTTTGCAAGAGGTTTAGTGCCTGAGGCTACAATATTCCATGTGACGGGAGGGTCTTTGTGGCTGGGCAGTGGGGTAGGATGTGGGGAGCTGGAAGTGAGCCGTTGTCCTCTTCTAGTTCCTTGAGCATCCTTGGCCAGCTGGAGGATCCAAAAGCCACCACAGCTCGGTGATGTTACCGCCTATGGGTGCCTAGTTCATGGTGTTTCAAGCCACCTTTAATTGCCTGATACTTGGAGTAAATGTCATGCCTTTTAAGATGACCAAAGTTGCGTACCCAATACTCTCAAGACTGAGGCACAAAGCCTGAAGCAGAGATCCATGCTACCTAGTATTACAACCTTGTGGGAGGTAAACAGGAGGGTTTGCTTGCTAGAGCTACTTCATGTCTGTCTTTTCCTATGTTGTATTTCAGCCTGAGGTGGGAAACCATTGGGTATTGTGTTGGCTCAGAAGCCAAACAAATGATCTCAAGACAGTGATGAGACTGAAGGGCCATTAAAGGCAAGACTTGACACTGTGCAAGCGAATGCCAAACAGCAGCCACATAAATCCCATTTGTTTTACATTTCAGAGCTTAATGAGACAGAAATCACATGGCAATTGTCAGATGTGAAGACAGAGATTGCTAGTTTACATTTATCTTAAGCAACTACCGTATGCATCCCCAGCGCCTGAAACCGAGTCGTGGTACCCACTCACTGTACTGCTCCTGTGATGGGGAAAGCTACCTTGTGTAACTGCAAACTGCTGGTTGCCCTGAAGCTCAGCACCCTTTGTGTGTGTACATAAACCCCCTGGCAGCTACACCAGGTTGTCTTACAGTTTTGGAGGCCACCAGCTTTACATCTTGTTCAAAGCAGTCAAGTATCACATTCTTCATGTGAGGAATTACCTAGGCAGCATCTTCAGCACAGAGATGTTCTTGCCCACCAAGACATTTCTGGGAATCATCTCAAACCTGTGTAAGCCATCAAGCTTCCCTCCATTTTTTCAGGGTAAATCTATATCTATTTAAGTCAAGTTGAACAATGGAAAGATATTAACGTCAAAGTGCATTATCTTGGGTAACTTGCTTCATCTCTGCTAATCTGTGCCTTAGCTTTCCAGATAATGTTCATAAATTGCTAAAGCAGTATTTTAGTATTGACATAAGCTACAGTCTTTGACAACAGTTACAGAACAGGCTGTGTGTGGAGCTCTGAAATGGAATATTCTCCCCTTCCTTGTCTGTCTGAACTGAAGAACTGAAGCTATATTGGGTTAACTGAAAATATTTGTTTCGGGTCAAAGAAAACATTTCATCTGGTATGATATGTTCTTTGTTCAGACTTACAGCCCCCTTTTATAAAGTAAATTAACTTCAGTGATGTCTTAGGGGGAGAAAAAGTCTGAATGTTACATGTGGAGGGGAAAAATGTCTAAACAAAGCACTTTGACTTCTGACACCCACTTCCCCTCCTTTCAGCCTGAACAATTGAATGGGTTGGACAGGAGTTCATGAATAGCATCAGTTGACCCACATCTCTATGCTGGAAATATTATGCCAAAGATGCAGGGGGAAGAGCTAATGAGTCATTTTTCTAATGGGAGTCTTGGTAGGTGAGAAGTACCGAAATTATACATTTGAAAAAATAATGGGCCCCTACTTAGATGACTAAATCTTATTCTTAGTCATCCTGGGGGCGATGAAAAGGGGAAATTGTGAGTTGGATCATCCTGATTAGGTAAATTGCAGGTGAATAGTATTTTGTACCTAGCCTTGAGGTTTGGGGGTAGAGAGCAACCCAAACCCAAGCTGCCAGTCCCTGCATTGCTGCATGCTTTGCAATGAGTTCTCTCATCAAGAGAGGTACCTTTAGTATGATCCAGTGACATGCTGTGTCACCAAATCCTCTCCCTGCTATTGATCGTGTTTCACCATCAATTCTCTCAATGTTAGGAGCTTGAGTCCTTCTAGGATCAGAAAGCATCCTGATGAATCCTTACTGGGATAACTGGGGCCTTCTCAGTGTGATGAGAAACTCCCCAGGCCCTTTATTGCTACTGTAAAGCCCTTGGAGAAAATCCTCCTTATATCTACTGTGGTGTCTTCAACATGAAGTAAGCAAAGGTTTGCTTGGAAAATAATTCAAGTAAGACCTTGGTCCTGGTCCAGGTCTTCTGAACAAGCCATGATTCTCTAGACATGTATGCTGGGATGCAGCTCTTCCAAGCTTGTGCTGGGAATGGGGTGCTATCTGTTTTAGTGGATTAATTGAGCAACCACATTGTCCTGGACATAGCAACTACTGCTTTTTTTCTCCTGTATGATAATGCATCTTCATTACTCTAGGGAAATCATTTGCTCCTGTGAAGACAGGCCTCTCATTCCTGGGTTAAGGGGGAAGAGACTAACGGCTTAATTAAAAAGTTGGAGAGAAAAAAAATCTGTCTTAACCCTTTCTTTTTTGTATTTAAAGAGTACTGTGGGTAGGAAGATTATCATGAAGGCATGCCAGAGCCCAGCTTCATCTGGTGGAGCTATGTGGTAACAGTGCATCAAATGAGGGACCCAAATGTCAGGTCTTCAATCCGTCACCCATGTCTCCCATAAGCCATCTGCCTGCTGGAGTGGGCTGGTGTCGGCCTGTGCTGCTTTGTGAAAAGGCTGAGATTTATTCTGTGTGAAAGGGGAATGTTATTTAAATCTGTGCATTTTGCAGGATGTGAAAGCAGCTCCACATAATATACAGCCTTCCTCTCCACTGGGACCGCTCTATTAACATCTTTCGCTTGTGTAGTCGGATGCTTTGCAGTTCCTTTTAGCGGTGCTAATCCAGCAAAGACCTCAGTGTTGTTCACACTGCAATATTTATGGAGCCAGCCTTCCTTTTAATTTCCATGCTGCGTTTGGCCATATGCAGAGATAGAATACAAACAGCGGCTTTAGACACACAATAGTTCAGGCTTTTCCCTTGGTGTGGGATGTAGGGCTTTTCAGTGGCTCGCTGGAGTTGATTTGGTATCCTTTTGGAAAAGGAATAGCATGGTTTGAGAGTGTGTGACAGTGATTGTGCTCTCCCAGGCTGCCTCCAAAGACAAAGAGTGGTGGCAAGTGTATTGGGAACAGGGGAACCAACTTTAAGTATAGTCAACTGCTGGGATTTTTATTGTGGAGGGGACCTGCTTGCATGCATCCTTCAACACAAGTGTTCCAACAAAGGAATGTCAGTGCAAAGCATCTTGTTGTGAGTGAGAAAAGCTGCTCTGCAAATGGGCAGTGCTCTACCCAACAAAGCCAAACTCTTTTGGGTGACGCAGAGGGGAAAGAGCCATTCTCAGGTGGCTCATGCTTATGAGTTTCTATAGGGTGTGGATGCCAATAGTTTTCTCATCCATAAGAATAGTTTTCTTAACCATTTCTTATCTTTATTGATGAGGTTGGATAGAGGCTATGGATTGGTTGAGGTAGCCTGGGTCCCATGGAGCTGACCTTATACCTGCTGGATTTCACATATGTGCCTTCAGGACTGCTGGTTGTGGTGCTTCTGCCTGCTCTGCCTCCCTCCTGAAGCAGAGGGGAGAGACTTCTTCTGCCAGAGAGGAGAGCAGAAGGGAGGCTGGCAGCAGCACCATGATGGGCACATCCCAACCTGTGCTCTTGAGGCTGGTGCTTTGGCTCGTTCAGGTGCTCAGCTTGGCACAGAGACATCGGAGCACCTGACATGCACGTGCTTCCCTATCTGCAGCTCTGATTCCCCCAGCTTCTTTCTCTCTGTTTTGCACAATTAAATATTAAAGCCAGTAAACACTTTAGCTCGTCTGCTCAGCACTGTCTGCCCAATTATCCTCCTGCAGGGCTGTCATATTGTGCCAGTTACTTCCCTGGGTGCTGGCAGCCTTTAGCCTGTATGCCACCAAAAAGAGCCCCGACTCTCCAAACCTCTGTCTGCAGCTCTTCAGTGCCTTCGTGTGACTTTGGTGTGAGATCCCAAGGCAGAATTGGACTGCCTGAGCCTTTTCAAAGGGCTGGAAAGAGCTGTTTGCTCTTAGAAAGCTGTCTTGTGGGTGTTGGTAAGGGAATAAAGGGAGAGTTTAGGTGAGGGCTTCCTAGAAAACTGTAAGCCTAGGTCAGACCTGTTGTATTGTGAAGTGCAGAAGAGGTGCTTCATTCCCTGGAGCTACAGGATGGCACTTCTGCAGCTTGGTCCCAGCAAGCTTTCATGCTTTGTGTGCCTCTGCAGCACCCTACAAGTCCTTGCTGCCTCGCTGAAGCAGCGAGCGTGGTTCAAGGTGGCATTTTGCTGCTTCCATAATATTGGAGTTTAGGCTTTGGCTTCTTAACTTCAGAAATGGGATGTTGAATTTCTCCTTGGCCCCTACCCCAATATTGAGGATGCCCTTCTGGTAACTTAACCCTCTTTTTGTGTGTTTATGCAGCTGATGTGATTTTGCTGACAAATAAAGAGGAATTGCTGCAACCAGCTCTCCCAGCCTCAGTTAAGCAGAGCCTGGCTGAGTCTTGCCTTTTAGGGCCTTGATGTTCAGTGGAGTCCATTTCCAAGAGGGATGGAACAGCATGATTTTACTGTGCTTTCAAAAGACATTTTAAGTGCTTGAACTCCTGCCATCACTGAGTTACATGCCTGAATCTGGCCTTGACTGTGCAGGCTGAATTTCTTGCTATGATTTTCAAGGTAGTCTGCATTAGCAGCTTGTCCTCTGCCAGACAGATCAGTGTAAAGTGCTGATAGGGTTTCTCTTCTCATTCACTCAGTGATGATGTGCTGTCCCAGACCTTGGCATCTGAGATGGTCAGTGCAGATGTCAGCATTACAGTGAGGAATCCTTTGCTTGCTCCTGGGCTCTGATAATCATGTGCAGAGTTTTGCCCCGAAACAATGTTCAGGCTGGAGTTTTTTTTTCCAGTCTCCACTAAAACTTATGACCCATTGGGATTGCTATTGACTAGGCTCTCTCCTCAGTCAATATTCCCTTCCTGGATCAATAAATCTTGGTATTGATTTCAAACTAAGTTAGTATCTTGGAAGTGATGCTGTAACCTGTAGCCTGGCTCCAGCAGGCGGCTCAGGGCTCTGCTGTTTGACATGCAAATCTCTGTTCCCTGCAGATTATATCTGTGGGTTGCTGCTTCCATAGGCAGCTGTATGATTTTGTGTTTATATCAGAGAATCACAGACTGGTTTCTGTTGGAAGGGACTTTAAAGCTCATCCAGTTCCAACCCCCTGCCATGGGCAGGGGCACCTTCCACTAGAGTAGGAAAACTGCTTCTTCAGTCTCCCATTTATGTCTCATGGCATGTTACAGCTGCACAAACAGCTTCAGGGATCCCCAAGTGGGAGTCTTTGCAAGCCTTAGACCTCAGTGCTGCTTTCTTTCGTGTCTTGCTGTAATATTAGTCTGTAGCCATCCTGTTAATTCTTTTCCCCCCCAGTGTCTCACAGGACAGAAGCTTTTCTTCTCCATGCAGTGCATGGAGAACAACCTCTGTTAGAGCTGTTGCATGGACTGGAAGCTCTGTCCATCTTACTCTCCTTTGCTTGCTTTGCTGCCCAGTACCTTGCCTTGCAGCCCAAGGAGACCTCGTGGAAAGCCAGTTAATCATGCAGGAATCTCCGTGGGCTTGATGAACTTATCCCTGTGGTGGCTTTTGTCCTCTATGAGATGTTTCATACGAAGCTTTACTATTTTATACCAGCATCAGATCTTCCAGGTTTTAGCTGGCTTAGAAGCAGCTGAGGCATCAGGCAGGAACCCTTATGAAATCTGTTGGGTGTAATGAACCACAGATGACTGTTTTCAGAATCGATACTGAGCTGCTGTTTCTAAAAAGCTGCCAACCACACTGAGTGTGAGGTTAGGGATGGAAAAGTGCTTTCAGAGGGAGCTGGGAAAGCTGTTGGTACTATCAAATGTCTGTGCTTCCCATTCAAGCGGCTTCTGTGTTTCTGTCATGGGCGAAGTGTCTGTTCCTGTTTTCTCCCTTGTTCCTTCCAGATCCTGTGAGGCTTTAGTGCAGTTTGTGCTTGCAGAGCACTTGCGTAAAGTGTGCTTGAAAAGTGCAAAGTATTTATTAGTATTTGCATAGCAGCCCCTGACCTGCTGTGAAGACACAGCCCTTCAGCTCTACTGAGTAAATATAACTTCATTAAAACCCCTCTGCCTGCACCACACAGAACCACTCATGTTCCTCTACTTTCCCGTGTGTGAAAGTCTTAGGAGTGTTTGACTTTAATGAATTTTGAGCATGCCAAGTGCCTGCTTGGACCAACACAGTGCGATACCTTGACCCTGACAGTGCTGGTGACAGATATGAATAGCATCAGTGTGGACCGCTGAGAAAGGATGAGGAAGTATCTCTGCACCCAGTCTGGAAACCTGTAGGCTTCTGTCTAAGCCAAATAATGACCGCTTTAAGGTGGTATGGGGGTGATTGTCAGCTCAGTTTCCTATAAAGATGGGTGTGTTGCGGCTGATGCAGGGCTCCTTGTTGAAAATGCTGCCAACTCCAGCCCTGCTCTTGGGACACCGCACCCACACTGCAAAGCTGCTTTAGTCCTGCTGGTGCAAAGCTGCTTGGATTGCAAATGGGATGCCAAGGTTTTAGATGCTCTCAGTGGCCCATAAAATCTTCTTGAGCTTTACATGACGTTAAAGCTTGAAGAGTCACTATTTAAAGCAGAGTGTTTTCACAAGTGCTTGAGGTTGGCTTAGTGCTGCTCTTGTTGCTGTTGACTTAAGTCTAGTTCAAACAAACTTTGTTCAGTACTGAGCACTCTCTGAAAATATTCCCTTCTCCTTCCCCCCCCTCAGAGGAAGGCAGGCAGATAGCTGTATTAAAGAGGGCTTGGGAAGCTCTGGCGCTTGAGGGCTTACAGCCTTTGTCAAGTGTGAAGGACAGAAAGCACTGGCTATGATCCTTCAGCTTCCTGGCTTTATCAGATATGGCAAACTAGGTGCTAGACAATGCTGGGTGCTAAAGGGATGGGTTAGTTGTGTTGTGTTTCATTGTTCAGGGTTCAAGTGGGGAAGCTGCTGTATCTTCAGCATCTTTCTTAAAGCATTGTACAGCTCACCAGATTTCCTTGATGAATTCCTGAAGCGTGCCCTCATCCTTCCCTCCTGTCACCTGACAAATGAGGGCTTTGTCCAGCATTCCTTACCGATTTATTTGCTTCTAATATAACTGTGTTACAGGGAATGAAGAACCCAGGCAGCAAGAATATCTTGCTTCTAACTTTGGGATCTCTATTCAAGTGTTCTATAAATGTGAAGGCCACATTGGGACTGTGTGGATATATTCATAGCTGTTGAAGAGCCTTGTGAAGCTTCCCCAAACCCCAAGAATATGTGAAAGATAGGGAGTAAGCTGAATAACACTGCAAAAGCATAATCCATCCATACATGCAGGATGTATCCTGTCTAAGTTTTGTTTCCCACACAGCCTGTTGGGCAGCAGTAGTCGTGAGGGCTGTGCAGCTATGCCTGGAAGTCCTTGGTACCCGGAATGGGATGCCATGAAGGATTTGTGCTGCTGCTGGCTTTCTCATTAATCTGCCCAAGGTGGGATTTGCCAAAACACTTAGGAGCTGAAGTTCAGCTGGCTTGCGGTAGGATTAGAGCTCCTATAGAGGTGAGGATTTTGAAAAGCTGATGTTACTGTTGCCTCTGTCTTGGAGCAGGCAGCCTGGGTGTCTGTTAATGTGGATGTAGGTCTATTTTCGATTTATTTTGTCTTTTGGTGCCCTAGTCTTTCATCCTGAACTACCTTTAAGACAAGATCACTTCATTGTAGCGGCCTTCATCCTAACATCCTGCCTCATCTCTCAATGGTTTATGACAGGTGAAGAAGAATTAAAATCCAAGAGGATTATAAGCAGGCAAAATGCAATTACTTAGGGAGAAATCCACTAGGATTCTGCCAAATACCGTGTCTTAAAGGGACTTCTGGGGCTTCTTAGCTGTCTGGAAGCTTTGGGATCTGCTAAGACTGCTTTGCTAAAAGTAGTTTTAAGTCCACAGCACCAAGGAGGAGAAGCTTATGATGGGTTGGAGGTGACATTGGGAGTGTTCTTCACTTGGGCATGAAGCACAGACCCTGGAATTTGGGGCAGCATGTATGGCACCATGCAGCCTTTGGTGATTTTGTGCTGTCAGGTGAATGCATGGGGTGTAGTCTGCCTGAATGTAACCTGCTCTCTGTGTGTGAGGTTTGACCCACCACAGAACTGTGTACTTTCCAGGTTGAGAAATAGATGGGCTGTGCCTTCATTCCACCCTGTGGCAGCACATATGCATATGGAATGTAACACCTAATGGCCACGCAGGCGCTGGTGACTGCAAAGAGGAGGGCTGGAATCGAGGTATATCTATAGCAGGATCAGACTTTCCTGCTATAGAAAAAGGTGCAGTTTCCTCTGGGCAAGCAACTAGCTGCTGTGGGAGACGTGAAAGAAGAACTGAATGGGGTGGTGGATCAACCTTCTCCATGAGTATCCTCTTCAGATGCCTCCTTCAAGATCCAGTTTTCTTGCAGGACCTTCCCTTGCATTTTGTCTGGTTACGAACTATTTTGTCTTCCTCCTGTTTGAATGCTGCTCCCTCCCCCAAGTCCCAGCACCATATGTCATTAAAATGCTTAGACATGTGGAAAAGGCCTTGACAGAGATTCAAGGAGACAAGGGAGATGTGGATGAGCGCAGGCTTTGTCGGACAGAATGATTCTGACATTAGCGACGCTAACTCGAAGAGAAAGATACAGCTATAGGAGGGGGATGAATGGATGGGGGGATGTGGATTGACAGAGGCATGGATAGGGGCATCAGGGGTGAGGGAGGCTGAGAGGAGATGTGGAAGAGAAACTGGAGCAAGTTCCAGTGGGGATGGAGGACTTGAGCATCATCTCAGTTTCATGGTCTATGGCAGTCTGTGACCCTGCCTTGCCTTTGAGGACGTTTTGATTTTGAGTTTGAGGATGTTTAGGTCTGAGACCAGCAGAGAACAACTGCTTTTTCTCCTTTCTCCACCCTTTGGCATGCCAGGAGCTTGTCTGGGAGCCTTTTCTACCTGACTGTCCTCCAACAATCCCATGAGTAAAGCATGTTGGCCTCCACCTGCACCAGAGGAAGGTGGAAAACAAACCTGTGAGCATCTTTGGGAGGTAGAAAGTTTTTAATGTTCATTCTCTCTTGAGTGAGCCTGTCTCCTTTCTGCTGCTGTTTGCCCCTGCAGTGGTGGTGTGCAGGATTCCCCCTGTTATCTGCCTTTTACATGGACCCTCTTTCAGGAGACAAGACAGAGCTGTTTTGCTGGTTGTTTATCATGCTTCAAAGGTACTTTTTGCCTACAGAGCACACTCTGAATAGCTTTGTGATCCTGTAAGGAAAACAAATGGAGCCAAGTCTGCCCTGCTGCCATTGATAGGAGGGATTTGTGCATCCACACAGGTGGATGTATTTGATATTCAGGGCAGGGAGCTGGTGGGGAACACCCAGCAAAGAATTCCTTGTATCATTAATGCAAATATGCCTATGGTTCAGAAAAACCAAACAAATGAAACACTTGGAGCTGAGAGGGGAGAAAAAAACAATCCCCAAACTACATGCAACCTGCAACAGAAACACAGCTTCTGTTGTTTAAACAGACTGGGCTAGAAAGTGCCAGGAGGAATCCCATCTGCAGCGGGCAGGGAACAAAGGATCCCCCTTCAGGTAACGCGAGTTATTAGTGAGCCAGAAAAGGCAACTGCGGTTTAGGGGATGCTCCTGCTTATCCCACCACTGTGTGCTTGGGAAGAGGCTGTTTTATTTATAAAGAACTGGAGGGCAGGAGCCTCCAGCCAGCAAGGAGTTAGCCCCAGCCACAGCTCACCATGTTCCTCACTGGAAAGCTTGCTTTTAAAACTTACTTGGAGAGCATTATAACGTCCTCTTTGGTGGCTGAATTACAGCGTGTCTGGAGATGGGGCATTTCCACTGGTTCCCAAATGGAGCAGTAATCTCCTGCCCTTGTTTTCTTGAGGTTTTTACTGTGTTAAGGATGTGTCAATCTGCTTTAAAGTGTAAGGGCAGATATTTGCTTCTGGGCAGGTGATGCCTTTACAGAGGCTGTGCAAAGACAGCTTCTATGGTTTTCTCTGATACCTGGACCATGATTAACTGGTTTACCAGAACTTTATAGATTCTCCTTAATTACTGGCCCAGTGGCTGGTTCTTTGGGTGTATTTTTCCTCCTCCTTGCCGTTGAGCACAGTAGTACTTCTCTAGATGAGCCACTCCACCAGGTAGCCTGTGAGTAGCCTGTATAGACCAAACTTTGTACTCCTTGGTACGGAGGGCAGCGTGCTTAGGGGAGACGAGTTAAATTTGGTTAAGACTGCAATTCACTGTTAGAAATCTCTCTTTTGTCACAGGCAGTCACTGGACGCATCAGCCTTCAATCTCTGTGGCTGATCTTCTGCACGTAAGAAGCTTCAGTAACACTTTAAATTACGTGTCTAAGATACCCATTACCAACATGTTGCACTCAGATTTAGGAAGACTGTTGAGTAGTAGATAAATACTAGATGAGGAGCCTTTTAAAAGAGTTTGGTTTATTATACCAGTATTTTTCTCCGTGAGATGCTCTTAGGGACTTGAACTGCATTTCTGCTCCTGCCATTTACAGAATGCTCCACAAGCATGAGTTTATGGTACTCTGCCTAATTTGATAGATGTTGATAAATGGCATGTCTTATAACTAGTGGCTTTGGGGCTAAGTATGCTTCATGGTTGGATTCAGGTTTGCTTTTTGCTCTGCAATTAATTCCTTAGGTGACCTTGAGCATATTGCTTCAGATCTGTCTTATTTTACTGCATCATCTAGAAATGAAGTTCTTCCATTTAGGGAGGAAATCTGTTGGCAGCTGGGAGATCACCTGGTTGTGTGCAACGAGTTGCAAAATGGGGTTGCATTTCACCCTCTGGTAATGCGTTGCGGTCTGTTGTGTTACACTGGAGTTAAATCTAGCATTTTGCACTCATCTGTCAGGCTTCTGTGCTAAGGAGATTCACCTTGTTGCTTTTACACAGCTTCGGGTCCCTGTGCTTCACTTAATGGGATTGTCTGTCCAGGAGACAGCTTGGGGAGAATTTAAAGATGTGCTTTCTGCCTCCTGTGTTCTTGCTGTTGCCTGCCTAGGAAAATCTATGGGAGAAAATCTCCCCTGGTGCACCCTTAGGAAACACATTCTGAGACTCTTAAATCTCCTCTGGAAGCATCCACCCAAATGCTAACCATGTTTTAAAGATCAGGCTTTGGGCTGAGAGGTTTGAACCCCTCTTCTTTGTATACATAAGCTGGGAACAAGGTGGACCACCGAGATATGAAGTAATAGAACTGTTTGAGGCAATAAACAAGGACCCTGAGGGCTGGGAGAGGCTGTGGCCACTTTAGCAAGGCACAGTGCTCCTACTCTGCACCAGGGAAGGTTTAGACTGGATATTGGGGAAAATCCCTTCCCTGAAAGGGTGTTCAGGCATTGGAACAGGCTGCCCAGGGCAGTGGTGGAGTCACTATCCCTGGAAATGTTCAAAAACTATGTAGACAAGGTCCTCAGTGACACTGAGTTGGTGGTGGCCTTGGCAATGCTGGGAAAAGGTTGGACTTGATGATCTTAAAGCTCTTTTCCAACCTGGTTGATTCTAGGACTTGGAGCTGTTTGGGGACTTGTTTTGGATTTGTTGGCAACTCCATTCTACCCACTGCCCCAGACCTGGAGCTTTTGGGTCTGGTTCCTGTTCATGGCTGGAGATAGCAAGTGGCAGCAGGCAGTGCTGCGAGAATGGCTGCTGCTTCTGGAGCCCTTCATGCATCCACATCTCCATCCCACAGTGCATGGAGCGTGAACCCGTTTAACAAACCTCACCAGCAGAAGGGACTGCTCTCCCCTCTTTGACAAATCTGATGGCATGACAAGAGAAAGTAAATATTTTTCCAGGGCTAACAGCCTGTAGCTGTTGCTAATAGCATAATTTCCAAGCTGCTGTTCTCTTTTCAAATGCAGTGAATGGAATAGGAAGGGTCAAATTTGGAGCTTTTAACTACTTGACCTCCTGCTTTTATTTTAAACAGACTGTGCGTGTGTTTTGTTAGTGGCCAACTGCAAGGGAGAGTGGTGTCTGCATCACTGGCATCTTCCAAATGGATTTATAACCACAGTGACACTGGTTGCTCTTGTGCAACAGGTGACTAAGTCATGTCTGAATGTGTTGACTAGAGTAGAATGAAGTAACTTTATAAAGTGGTGGTTTTCCAGCAGTCTTTGCCTTCTTCATTGTGCTTCCCCTTTTGCAGCATGGGCATAGCAAACTTGCTTCCCTTTGAAGGATTCACCTTCCGGAGGAAAAAGAACATGAAGTAGGTGCAAGAATCTCTTCCAATAGATTATCATTCTGGAGATGTATCAAGGGGAGGATGCAGACCAGACCTTAAGACCTGGCTATAGGGTGTAATGAATGTACCTGTGGCCAGAATACCTGTAGGCATGGTTGCTCTTTAAAGTTCATTATGGACTTGTTGTTATTCCTTGCAGCTAAAGGAGGGGAATAGCTGCTGGAGCCAGTAATAGAACTGAGATGGGTGAACACTTTAAGTGCAGCCACTGTATTGTGTCAAGTCAGTGCAGCACAGTGCAGGTTAGCAGAGGTCCCCGTGAGGCATCGTAATGAAAAGCAGAACCTTTCACCCTCAGCCAAAGCTCCTGTAAATTGCAAATGGGGATTAAAATGGTAGCAAGAGCCAAGGGCTCTGTTCCTCCTGGTGCAGGACACATGGTGGATTTTGCTCAAGCAGAATCAAAGACCCCTTCATGACTAAGAAAACAAGTGTTAGAGGGTAAAGAGGCAAGTCTAACAGAACTAACTGTGGCTGCATTCCCCAGATTACATCCAGAGCAGTTAGTCTGCAGAGAAGTCCCTTGCCCTGGTTCCCTTTTCCTTCCTATTTAATAAAGCAGTCATGCAGTATCTGAAAGAATTGCAGAGATGGAGAATTGTTGGGAGGGGGGAGAGCGGCAGGAGGAGGAGATCAGAATGGGTTTGTCAGTGCAGAAATCACATAGTGCATGACAGAGAGACAGGGAGAAGCAGATCACACAGGGGAAATGAGACTGAGAAACAGTGAAGGTGTCAAAGCAGGTTTGTCACCGACGGAGCCAACTGGAAGTGAAAGCGTCACAGAGAACCAGAGGCAGATCGAGGCTGTCAGGGAGATTTAATTTGTGTGAGAATGAAAACACTCACAGCCCCGTTGTGATTGGAGTGGACAGGAGGGAGAGGCAGGTGCCTGTGGATGCTGGAGATGGAGGTACACAATGAAGGGCCCAGTTCGGGAAGATGTTGTGCAGCACCACCACCGTGTTGCCTATCATGATGTCCAAGGGAACTGTGAGTAGTTGTGAATGCCCATCCTTGGCAGTGTTCAAGGCCGGGTTGGATTGAGTCCTGAGTGACATGGTTTAGTGTGAGGTGTTCCTGCCCATGAGGGGGGTTGGAACTAGATGATCATAAGGTCATTTCCAACTCAAAACATTCTATGATTTTATGACTCAAAATAATCTCCTGAACTGAGCAGAAGCTGGTGGCATGTGTGGGACTGGTGGCCATCTCCATCTGGAGCATGGGTTGTAGAAGGGAAGTGGTGTGCCACACCACAGGTGCCCTCTTCCCTGCTTTCTCTGCCAGCAAATTCCCTTTTAATATTCCTCCCAGATCCTGTTGATATGACAGCCAGGGCATGCTGCTGTGCTTTATTGCCACCACACTAATGAAAAGGCCATTGTAACCGAGCCTCTCTTTGTGACTTGGAGATGGATTTCGTCTTCAGGCGAGTAAAATGAGCCATCCTCATCCTGTGAGTAGATAAGAAATGGTGAAAGATGGCTGGGGTTGGAGCATATTTTGCTGGGTGGCTGCTATTCTTTTGCCTGATGACTGATTGTTTAACATGCCATGCAGCCCCTTCTTCACAAGTAGTGGTACAGATGATTCAGGTAGGGTTTCTGGAGAGTCCAGACCACTAAGGACCTCATTAAGGATGGGGAGAAAGAAACCCTCTCTGCTGCTGTGGAGCCAGAATAATGTCTGTCTCTTTCTGATGCCATAGATGCTGAAACTTGTGCCTGTGATTGCATCTTCCCCCTGGTAGGTCCTTATGCAGGCAGGGCTTCTACACCCGCTCCAGTGGTGGCACTGAATGAGGTGATTAAGCCTCACAAGCTTCTGCTTCCATTGCTTTTGCCAGGGGTGTAAATATTGCAGAGGAGATGCTGATGCCAGAGCATGTCTTGGCATGAGGACCACTGGGTTCCTGCCATCATAGAATCACAGAATGGTTTAGGTTGGAAGGGACCTTAAAGATCATCTGGTTCCATCCACTGCTGCTATAACACCACAGCTGTGATCACACATGCTCATGAAAGCTCTGGTGCTTCTTTCCACCCAGATCTAGGTGTTAGGGCAGCTCTCTGACTGGAGTTTAGGGCAGATTTTCCTCCCTGGCTTTTCCAATGTGGTTTTCTTGTCTCCTGGCTCTTCCAACATGTCTGAAGTGTCCCAGACCACTGGGCACATCATCCTCAAAGGGGATCTTGAGGTGATATTTTGCAGCAGAAGCAAAAAGGAACAGGTAGTTACGGCATGCAGCAGCACACTTCTACCCTTTAAATACCATGGATAAGAGCTCCAAAAAGATGCAGGGTAATGATGCTGCGGCAAGTGTTTAAGCAAATGAAGGGTCTGTCAAGGAATACTACACACTTCCCAAGTTTGGGGTCACAGTGCAATCAAATACAGGGCAGAAACTTGGGAAGTGGTTGAGATAGTGTTGAGTTTCCCAGAGCTGTGCTGTGCTTGCCAGGACTTATGGCTTCTGCTACTGAATTTGAGGCATCTTATCCATTTTTGCACATTTCTACTGCAGAAAAGCTGGGGTTGAAAAAAACAGGGAGGGGAGCAGTTTCCTATCTGCTTTAAATTAAAATAAATCCAAAGCAGAGAAGGCCTTTTGTAAGGTCTGCTGAGTTAATGGATTCATAATGACTTTTAAAGCTTCACTTGGGTAAGAAATACTGTTCATTTCATAATTGCATATAAATATACTTTCTCATAATCCAGGCCGGCATAGCAAAAGGAAATCTACTGGCTTAATTATAAATCTTTTTATTAGCTGAAACCCCACTGGAATTAAAAAAAAGAAGTGTCACATATTGTTTTTATCTATGAGGAAAAAGGAGGGGGGTGTCTGGAAATGAATTATGAGGAGTTCAACAGGAAAGAAAACAACTCATGACTGCTGAGGACTGTAGGGGAGGAAAGCTGCTACTGAGGGCTTCTCTCTGTATTGATCTGTGGGCATTCAACAGCCTACCCCAGGTGTTCAGGGCCAGCACAGAAGATCAGTTCAATATCCAGTCGGTGGCTCCTCAGACATGTAGTTTTGGGGTTTTTTAATCACTTTGACCTACCATGGCCTGAACCAAAGCAGATTTCTCTCTCCTTAGCTCCTTGCTGGCACAGGCAGGTTTCTCCTTCAAAGCTGGGTCCTGAGGGGTGATTGGAACACAATGTGTTTATGTGTCTGGGGAAGGACATGGATGCCTCCAGTGATGTGCTTCGAGGTGCTGCATATGCACTGTGTATGGACTAACCACAATCAGGGGGATACTGGGATCAGTTGCTTACTCTAGAAGCAGTAGAGACAAATGCTCAGGCATTTGCTACCAGCACATAGCTTTGGAATTGGAACTGGAATCCATCTCCTGTATGTTGAAGGATTGGGCTGCTGCATCCATGCACACAGCCCATCCATCATGCCTGGCTCCATGTTCTTGGGGAGCACAGCACCCAAATGTTGCTTTTAAAAACAAAAAGGAAACTAATTAAGTGCTTTAAAGGTCAAGCAGCCCATTTGCACCTGATGGAGATGAATGAAACTACTTCTGTGCCCAGGAAACCTGGCACTCTTCTGTCTCCAGGTGCCTACTTGTGATTACACTTGGCTGCAGAGCCAGGGTGGCATCTACCTGCTTGACAAATGTGATGGGAGAAGTTCCTGGGCATCTCTGAATCCTCCTCCCTATGCTCATGCAGCACTGGCATCCCACTGCTCTCCTCCAGAAGGGGTTCCCCTATGCAGAGTCTTACAGCTATGATGGTGTTTCATGCAGCCTCTTTATAGACTGAGCAGGCAGCTTTTGGGGTTTTCTCATGCACCTCATAGGTATTTCTCTGGTTTAAAGGACCATGAACAAATCACACCAAGTCCTTGGATGTCTGTTTGGCCATAGGAAGGCCTGGAGCTGTATGAAAATCCATCCCAAGCACCTTCAGCTTGGTGACTGGCTGGGTTTCCCTCCAACAACCCTAAGGATGTTTAACTCCCAGGCATGCCCAATTCTTCCTTGAATCTGCTCAAACTCTTCATCCAATGTCTCATAAGTTTCTCAGCTCAGTCACATCTTGGTACATTTCCTCTTACAACAGCTGCATAAGGCTTGGGTTTCCCCTGTTTATTTTGCCTTGTATCATGAGAGATCTGATGTTAATTTGTTCCTCCTTAGGGGAATCTAGGCATGTCTAGTCCAAGCTAAAGCATCAGCAGCTTGGGCTAGATCTTCCCTACATCCTGTATGTATTGATGGA
>NW_009927706.1:157494-159935 GCF_000696875.1 Nestor notabilis | reverse complement strand
CATGCTGTATTGATTGATGGAGGTGGGAGGGAAAGAGAAAGCTTACAGCAAAACCAGAGAATTAAAGCAGTGAAGCAGACCAGGACAGTAATTTGCTTTTGGATTTGTTTTTTCATGTTTTGAAAAGAAAATCGGGGGAAAATAATGTCTTCTCCCACCGCCTTCCCTCCAGACCATGGAATTAAATCTATAACTATTAGAGAAACATTTCGACCCAGACATCTTTTTTTTTCCTCTCTGCTTTTTCTCTGCATTCAAAAGCCTCCAAAGTGTCAGCATGTTTCCATGCAGGAAAGATGTGCATAGCATCTAAACAACGGCATGTCAGTGTGGTGGAGAAAATTCCCACTGAGGGCCCTGCAGGTCAAAGCAAGCTAATGTATGATGCCCTCCCTTGCACTATTGAGCGTGAGTTGTGCTGATAAGACTCTGTACACTCTGTCTATTAAATCTTGCCTACTGTATAAGCCATGCAGGGGGGAGTTATTTATTTATCTTCCTTTTCCACCCTTCCTCCCCCCTATAAGTTGTCATCCTGGAGCAGGGGGAACCTGCTGGGCCCCAGGAACTGGAGGTAGCCATCCTATTTCTATTTTATTTATATTCTATTTATTTTTCCACACCGTGTGACACTGGTAACTGGTGTCTGGTTGCTTTATGTGCTGCTGTGATTTAGCTCTAGGGCCTGTCTCTGTGTAGCACCGAGTGGTTCCTCTCTTCCCCGCTGTCAAGGGTGTGAGGTGAGTGCTGGATCCCCTTCGGCTCATTTGGGAAGTGGCTGCAGTAAGCGGCTGACACTTCACTGATGTCTGAAGTGTTTGATGCGCAAGATTGTTTTATGGAAGAGAGCTGCTTGGTCTTAGAGTTGTTGCCCCTTATCCTGCCTTCTGCATTTTGCAGTTGGGCTGTGCTGACAGGGTACCCAGTCACTGTTTTCCCATAGCTGCTGCCCAGCACAGACATTTTGGTGCTCTTTCCCCATCTTCCAAGTCTCTTCTTATCCCAGCCTCAGTGCTGCCTGGTCTAGTGCCAAATGCACCCTCTCCTCTGGATTGGAGTGGAAAAGATTTCAGCTCCAGTCCCATTGCAAGGGGCTGGCTCCTCATGTCTGCGCCAGCTTGTTCAGCAAGGAGGGACGGAGGTCAGGCTGGGAAAGCTGCTAAAGTGGGGATTTTGGAGAAAACTGTTGGAGCCTCTTAGAAAAGAGGCCTTGGGGACTTGTTATCTGTGCTGGTGCTGCAGGGAGTAACTTGGCTGTGGGTCAGCTTTTAAACAGAAACAGGCACATAAGTGCTGTGGATCTTGGTGTGTGTGCTGCATCTAACTAGGACCAGAGGGGCTCTGGGAGCAGTAGAGTTGGTAGAGTCAAAGGTTTTTGGGTGGGAAAGGTTAAGAGCAAGACCTCTTTTCCATGTTCTCATGCCAAAGACCTACTGCTTCCTGGCAAAGAGGAGGGCTGTGCAGGTGAGAGGTCTTTCATGGCTTGTACTGTGGGGATAAGGATGTGTCTTAGCGAAGTGATGGAGGGAGCCTGTGTCACAGAGAAAGAGCAAAGGAAACAGGGGAAGGCAGCCAGATAGACACCTTTAATCTTTCACTTTAACTGAGCCTTTTTGCCTGTGGATTTGGGGAGAGCAGCTGCTCCTGTAGAGCCAGGCTGGCAACTGGAAAAAGGGATGATGGGAGATCTGATGCTGAGAGTGGATAATGCTTGTCAGGGAGAGGGCTGGGGTGGGGATGAGCAGCGTGGGGGAAATCGCTGACATCTGCTCTCATGCTCAGCCTTCACACTGATCCCTCCTCGAATCTGACAATCCGCTCCCCCTAATCCTTAAATCCCACCGATCTGCTGCAGTCGCCTGCCCTGATCCTTCATCCCTGTGCAATCTGCCTGTCAGAGCTCTGCTGGCTTGGGGGCTGAGGGAGGGCAGCTGCTTTGCATGGTATAGCCCAGGTGAGACACTGGCCTTGTTGTCAAACACTAATGACTTTCCCCATGTGGCTTGATAGAGGCATAGACATGAATTAATGAAAAGAGCATTGGATGCTCTGATGAGTAACTTAATGGCTGCCTGAATGACACTGGGGTTCAGTTGGTTGTTGTGTGGTGAGCCTGCAAATCCAGCCTTCTGATGGTGCTGCCCTCATCTGCCTCTGGGAACCATAGAACAGATGAGTCAAAATACAGGGAAGCCTTTTCCCTGTGGGACTGGTTGTCCCAATGCTGACCTGGGGCTTGCCTGCTGCTCTTCTGCAGGTCTTGACCCAGGTTTACATTGCTGTTTCTTTGCCTCCTCAGTTACCATAGCATCATAGAAGCCTAGAATGGTTTGGGTTGGAATGGACCTTAAAGACCACCCAGTTCTAATACTCCAGCCCCATCCAGCCTGGTCTTGATGTGGTTATTGCTGCTGTGCCTTTTATAGGGGGTCATGCTGCTT
>NW_009927706.1:143265-157198 GCF_000696875.1 Nestor notabilis | reverse complement strand
CTGGGGCTTGCCTGCTGCTCTTCTGCAGGTCTTGACCCAGGTTTACATTGCTGTTTCTTTGCCTCCTCAGTTACCATAGCATCATAGAAGCCTAGAATGGTTTGGGTTGGAATGGACCTTAAAGACCACCCAGTTCTAATACTCCAGCCCCATCCAGCCTGGTCTTGATGTGGTTATTGCTGCTGTGCCTTTTATAGGGGGTAATGCTGCTTTCTCTTTTGGGAAACGGCAGCGTCTCAAAATCCAAACTGTGTGTAGAGACAAAAAGCTTGCAGCCTTTGCCCTTCTGTGCAGGGCCATGCCATGGGCATGTTGAAGGCTTGCCTTCATGGCCTGCATCAGGCAGAGCAGGAAAATAACTCAGGTTTCTTGCTCTGTAGAAGTGTCATTACCTGGAGGAAAGAGCCATACCTGTGGCTGCAGCGTGACTATTCCCCTTCCAACCCAAACCATTACATGATTCTATGATTGCCAGTCTGTGGTTTGCTTAGGTTCCTTGAGACACTATTAGGAGCCACCAAGCAAATCATAGGCTGATACAGCAGTGCTCAGTGATGGGTTGATTATACATGTATTTCCCAGTCTCCTTTCTTAAGGAAATGAGGTCTTCTGGGAGTCCTTCCATTGAAACCTCTTGTCATGGAAAATGTGCCAAGATGAGACCTGTCACCTCTTTAGCACCTTGTCAGTGATTGGGACCTCATAGGCAGCTGAACTGGCTGATACAGAACACCTTATGGGGGAGCTTTTGCATTATCCAGGTTTCTTAGTTGTGATTTTTTTTCTCTAAGACTTTCTCCCCCTTTTATCCTCCCCAAATCTGCTGACTCTGCAGCGTCTGACACAGGAAAAAGTGATGGGAAAAATACTGCATGGAGAAGCCTCTCTTAAACCTTTGATGGCTACTGGAAACATGCCCTTGTGCTGAAGAAAGATGTGGCTGTGCTGTCTCTGGGAGCAAAGATAATGTTCATTCCCATTGCTTGTGGACATGTTTGTGGTGGTTTAGGCTGGCAGCACTTCCGTTGCTGGGGAAGCACATAGCTGTAGCCTGTCTTGTTCCACCATAAAGGTGTGATCTGGCACCAGTAGAAACCCTTCTGTGGTCTGGGAGTTATATTGATCCTGTCCAGTACAACAAGTGAGGTGCTCCTGGATGGTTTTGGCTTGCCAGATGGAGCAAAGCAGGGTTGGCTTGTTCTGGGGCCACATCCCAGCCATTTGTTGGCATTCTTGTGCATGTTCTGTATGATTTATTGCTGTGCAAGAGCTGGGAAAAACTGGTCCCAGAGCTGCTGGTCATTAACTCAGGACATCCTGCACCACAGGTGTCCACAGATCCTTTGCTAACAGGCTGACATCTAGGGATGTGGCACTAATTACTGTAATTACTGCTGCCCAGGACTGCCAAGGTCATCTCTCAGTTGTAGTTCCAGGTTTTGCTGTTCAGGCACAGCCCTGCCAGTTGAGCAGGAGTGACTTAAATGACACTCAGCCAGTCGGATGTGATGGGGAGGCAGAGGAAAAACATGGTCCATGTGTTGTAGAGCTGTGCTACCACGATGCCAAAATCTGGCACTTGCATAATGGTGCTCCTTTGGCCTCCAACAGCTTTCTTGGGAAGGAACAGAGGAACTAAAGAGACTTCAGAGCTGAGACTGTGCTTGTGCTCACTGCTTGGAGGTGGCTGAGGAATAGATGACTCCTGCAGTTTTTGAAGGCGGGGAAAACTCTCATTGACACCAGAATGTTTCCTGAATGTGGCTGTCTGGTTTAAATAAATCATGTTCACAGACGTTACCTCGTTTGTACTTCCCTGCTCTGGCTGTGTGGCAGCAAGGATGTAGGTTCTTGCCAAGTTTGGGGGAATCTGAGTCAGGCTTGGTTATGAGGAGTTGAGTGGAGTGGGATCCCCTCATCCCTGCCAGTATTTCTCATGCAGTTGAAAAGGGGGAAAGACAAGACATACCTTTTCCTCTCTCCTCCTTGCTCTGCTGTAGCACAATTAGCTTTTGTTTGAGTAACCAGCTCTTATTTTAACCATACACCCAGCAAACTGGATTCATGACTTATTAATTTACAAAGTGGTAAAATTCAAAGCTGTCATAATGCTGAAGTCGTGTTCACTTTAGTTACTCTGCATAATTAATTACAAAGTAATAATTTGTACATCATGATATTTTCATTCCAACATAAAAGCAAGAAACTCAGAGCCGTAACAGCCTCGGGCATGCAAGAGGGAAGAAGGAGCTGTACAGACGTGCCTGCATTGAGGGAATCTCATTTTGGCCTCACTGGCCACAGTGTTTTGGGGGAGGCTCTTGTTCCTTCTCATTGGAGTGGTGACCTCCTTCTCCATGTCCCATCACTGTGGGCAGGAGGAGTGAAGGCTCATGTTTCCCAAACCCCCTTTTGTCCTTGCTGGCACAGCAACTTTGCACAACCTTGCTGTTAAACCCAGTGCTGACAACTTGCTGTGTGCTGTGGGGAGCATTTTGTCCCTCTCTTTGGTGATGTGCTGGATGGGAACTCTTCAGCCATGAGAACTCAACACTTGCAAATGAGAGCTGAGAGAACAGGGCTCACCTGCTCTGTGGAGCTTGAGCTGTGATAAAACTTCAAGACATCCTAGAAAACTTCCCCTAAGCTCAGTGGCATTGATTTCACTCCAGCTGTAATGAGCCTTAGCAGCTCTGTCAGCTGCACATCTTTGATCTCCATTTCACTACTAGTTTCCTCATCTCTCCAAAAAGCCTTGACTTTTGGTTCCCTGTCAGTTGATTCCTCTTATTTTTAGGTATTCCTGAGACAAGCACACCAGATTCTGAGTTGTGCATTTGTATCTCCTGCCCCTTGAGGAGACTCCTATTGTTACTTCCTGACCCAGACCTGGATGTTTTCATACATCCCCTTGTCAATGCTGTTGATCTGTGAGGCCCCAGAGATCGAGCCACCTCAAGAGCTTGGCCGCATGAGCCTCTGAAGCCACTCCAGGTGATGTTGAAGGCAGAACATGCAAAGGGAGGGCTTGTATGATGTGTGTGTGAAAAACCCTTAACCCTGAGTGCACACCACTGGCCAGATTTGAACATGCAGCTGTAGAAACCACCATGCATGCTCCAGGGTCTGTGCTTGCATTTAGTTGCCTGCAAGTGGCAATGGATGATCGCTTTGGACTTGAACCTTCACATGGGAAGCTGGCTAGCAGCCTTCCAGTATCTGGAGGGTGCCTACAAGGGACTCTTCATTAGGGATGGTAGTGAAAGCACAAGGGGTAAAGGTTTCAAAATTGAACAGTGGAGTTCTAGGTTAGATAGGAGGAAGAAATTATTTACTGTGAGGGCGGTGAAGCACTGGAACAGGCTGCCCAAGGAAGTTGTGGCTGCCCCATCCCTGGCAGTGTTCAAGGCCAGGTTGGACACAGGGGCTGGGAGCACCCTCCTCTAGTAGAAGGTGTCCCTGCCTGTGGCAGGGGTTGGAACTGGATGATCTTAAGGTCCGTTCCAACCCAAACCATTCTGGGATTGTGGTGCCACCATCCCACCAACTGGGACTTCAGTGGGCAACAGGTCACTTGTTTGTCGCTTGTGTCAGGCACGTGGCTGGTGGAAGCTGTCATCTTCAGAGGAGACCCTCAGAAGGGAAGAATAAGATCATAAATCTCAGCTGAATCACTCTGTTGTTGGAATTGGCTCTGTCAGGATTGTCACTTACCAATCCTGCTGCAGAAAGAAATATTCCTTCTGACAAGTCTAATTCATTAGCTGTGGTTGATGATGTCACACACAATTCCAACAGCAAGTGGCGAAGGGGGATGTTAACAGGGAACGTGGTGAGGTTTTCTCAACCACCGTGCACTTCATATCCTTCAACAGAGCCGGTTTTGACATCCCATTAGCAGCGAATTGCATTCCTCCCGATACAGTAACGGCTTTTCAACCCTCTGGAAACAGGGCTGCAATTTTTATGAAGCCTGCCTATGTTTATTTGGTGCAAAACCAAAACCGAGATACTGAAAGCAAACAGCTTTCAGGAACTGAGTGGTGTAACGGTAAACTTGTAATTTGGGAATGGTTGTTACATTTTTCCATCGCAGAGATCAATCTCTAGCTTTTGTGAGCTGGTTATTTTTCCTAGTCTGGAGAACTTATTTTAATCACTGAAAGCTAATCTCATTTCCAAGGCTAAAAATGGTCCCAAACATTGAAATTATATGTTAATATACAGAGATTGACAAAAGGAAACTGGTTGTATCGACTAGGAATTAATGGAGCAATTCAGTGATGAACAATAATACTGGCAGGAGGTGTTAAGGAGAATTGTTGCAGTTAAATTTTGGCACCAAGAGGTCGCGTTGCTCTGAGGAGATGGTCAGATCACAGCAAAATGAAAATTACCCTGGAACCTTGGAGTTATTTAGCTACCCTAAGTCATTTCATAGAGAGCACAGGAAGAAACAGGAAAATGTAAGTGGTGGGATGCCTGTTTATCTATCTACAAGTACTTTAGGAAGAGTCCTGCCTGCATTTGTGTGAACTTGTAGAACTAAGGTGTTCTGGTTGTGGTGGGGCTGTATCCTGCTGCAGGCTGCGATAATCAGCTAAATCTTGGTCTGTGTGACACTGAAGACAGCCTGGGGCAGAATGATCCTGGCAGTAATTCATCATTTGCAGCTATGGATTTGCACATCCTGAGATAAGGCACTTGCAAAGTGAAAGAGGGGGGCGCGTGTCAGGCTGTAACCATGTACAGGTCGCACAGTTTTGCAAGGCAGCTGAAAACCTGGCTTTTGCTGTAAATTTTCACTTCTTACAGGGAACAAACCTGCTAACCCAAGTTGCTTTGGGGTTTGTTGCTGCTTCCGGCCTGTTTTCTAGTTTTGGCTTGTACAAAGAGTGTTGTTTTGGCTGCTGGCTGCAGGAAGGTGTTTCTGCTTCCCCAGGATCACGTTTGTACACAGCTCTGATGCTTGGTGGTCAGCAGTGTGAGGGCTTGAAGTGTCTGAACCAGGCTTTGATTCTTTGACTGGCGATCGAGATGAGCCAAGAGACATAAAGCATAAAGCCTCATGTCAGGAGAAAAGGAAAAGTTGTTAAGAAATAGCTTCTGTTCTTTTGAATAAAAATCCTCAAGTAAGACTACAGAAAAATGCCAAGATGTGTTGCTGCTGTTAACATCTCAAGCCTTTGAACTCATACATGTGATACTTGAGAGACCAATTTGAAGGAAGTGAATTCAAGGCACAGCAAAACCGCTTTAGAAGCTGCTTACTGACAGTGATAAACATGTGAAACACTGAAGGAGTTGCCCAGCGGATTTTGAAGTAGTTGCTAGTGAAACTGTTCCTTCAAGGAAGCCAAAGTTGAAGCATGTTTACCAATTATTGACTTGCTGATTGATGGCTTAGTAAGATGAATGAGACATGAAAACATCAACACCAGTTTCCTTTATAGATGAGGGAGGTTCTATACACTGCAGAAGCAGAGCAGGACCATCAGTGGGAGACACGGTCCTCTGTCAGCACCGGGGCTGGAAAACACATCTTGTTTGTGGATGTGCATCTCCCTAAGCGCTTTGGGAGCAGGGGAATTGATGTCTGTGTCCAGACTTCTTGCTCATCAGTCTTCAACTTCAAATAGGCTTTTGTATTCCCTGGTGCTAAGGCAGCTTCAAGGCTTTTTTTTTGTCTGGTACTAAACTCCATGGGCCACTTCAGTGCATGTTTAAACTTGCAGCATGCAGTTTTAGGGATGTAGAACATTGTCAGAAGCTTTCCTTTTTATTCCCTCTTTTGTTTATAGGAGGAAGAATGGGACTGCATCCATATCACACTGGTAGCTAGTTTTTCCTGGTTTAAGGTCTACTGTAAAGTGTGAATTTTTTAGTGTAGGGTTTGAGATGGCATTGAAACCTTCTCGAGGGCTTGTTCTGGTGTGTTTTTTGGGTGCCATAGGGTCCGTGGCCAGGAGCAGCATCTCTGCTCCTTGAAGAATTGATGTTCTGCAGTTCATTCACTTCGGTATCTGAAAACTCAGCAGGTGGGAGATTCGAATGTCACCAAGACAAAATGCCACATTAAATGCAGATCCATGCCACTGTACAAGGTGCAGATATACTGCCTGTGAGATGGATGGCTTGCATTGTTTTATTACAATAATGAGTATTCCTGGTCTGAACAGGCTATCCATTTGTAGGGTATGACAATGCCCTCTGAAAGGCAGCTGGTAATTAACGCTATGTAAAGAGAGGGGAAAATATGCTCTTAAAGCCAGCTCCAATCTGGGGTGCGTAAACCAGCCCTACAGCTTGCTGGTATCAGGCAGAATAGTGCAAAAAGTGCTTATACCCTGTGTGCCGGTGAAATACGGTGTCTGTTGGATGGCTCTGTTGCAACAGATGTCTGTTAACTCAAAAGCTTTTGCTAAATCAGTGCCAAAGGGACAGGGTCTTGCTCTAAGTTCTTCTCAGAAATGGCCTTTTTTTCTTTGTTTTTGTTTTATTATTTCATGTACTAAAAAATAAGCGCCGTTAGGGAAGAAGTCTTGGAAAGCTCTAGGAGCTGACAGTGAGTGTTAGAAATGGAGACAGGTATGCAACAAGAGCTAATAGAGTCCAAGGGTAGACTGCTGGAAACAAGATGTTTTTATTTGCAGTGCCAGTTTGAAACTGATAAAACAGGGGAACAAGGAAACCCATTTATTTTTCCTCTCTGCATAAGTTTGTATGTTTAATAACAGTAGGGCATTGGAATACTTCAACCAACCCCCCAAGCGCAGATGTTCCTGGGGCATGTCTCTGTGGGTTTGGACCTGCATATCTGGTGTTATACATTGAGGCAGTATTATGTGGTTTTGGAGTGCAGACTGTTTCCATAAGGCCCTATTTTGGGTTCAGATTTTGTGCTGACCTCCAAATTCTCCTTTGTTGTCCATCCTTCTTGCTCATAAATCAGTCCTGAGAGATGCTTTGCTCCCCCAGGCAGCTCCAGCAAGAGAGAGCCAGTCTGAGCCATCACGGTGCTTTTTTGTTCTTTTACTGTGATATTCAGTACCCCATTCTCTGAGCCTTTATTTTCAAGTACATCGGCACAATACTGGGCAAGTATCTTAGGTAGCCTAAAGGTGTAAGAGGTGGTGGATGGGAGGAAAAGCTTTGAGGAGTCCTGGGGATCAAACAGAGCTGCTTATCAAAACATCTCACTCCCTGCTAAAGTAGTTCAGGTTTTTGCTGCCTCTGACAAAAAGTCCAACTTGTCACTCTTTTCATTCTGATGATTCTTCTTTTGGTGGAAAAAAACCAATCCTTTTCTTGAGTGAAAAACTGGCTTTTTTAGTCAAAGCCTGGTTTTCAGCAGAAAATGGTAGGAGATTGATCATCCCTATCGAAAACCTGCCTCTGCAGCTTTCTGTCACCAAGGCTCAAATGCATGTGAAGCAGCAGTTGCCCTCAGGTGCTCCAGTGAGGTTTTGTGTGCTCCAGGCAGGCACGTTAACAGTCAGGCACAATCCATGGCTCTGCAGCAAAGGATGATAAATGCCCCCAATATCCTGTTTGAATAACCTTGGGTGTTGCTTTGGGTCTTCTGCTGTCAGAAATTGGGAATGGGGTTTGGGCTGTGTGGGGTGAGGAGCTCTAATGCTTTGTCAGATCAGAATCCAACCTTCTCTATTCATTGCTTAATTAGGCTGGCCAGCAGGTGGTTTAAAAATGAATATACATGTATATAAAAAAGGCAGTTTAACATGACTTCATCAAGCAACCTTCACCAGCATCTGTTACACTGCCCCAAATCCCGTGTGTGTGCTGAACTCCTGGCCCTGGGGCATGGCAGTAGAGATTTCTCCTGGACATTTATTCTGAGTACTAAAGCTGATGGCTGTGAACCTGGCTACTGGGGATGCTGCTTTTGTGTCTGACTTAATCATTTTGATAGGCTGTCCATCATTTAGTTTGATTTATTTGTATTTAGGAAAGGGGAAGTTTGTTGCATGGACAAAATTTGTTGCACGTAGAAAACATCATTGGCTTGGACCTTGCAGGCTTGCAGCAGCCTAAAATAAACCAAGGGTGTGTAGTACACAGACTGGGCTTGAAGCAAAGCCAAAAGGGTGAAATGTTTTCCTGCCTCCCCAGCCCAGGCACTGTTGTATGTTCAATATGGGTCATACTAAGCAGGAAATCTGGTCTGTTTGGGTTTTCTGGAGAAAGGCCCTGGGATAGCATCCTGGGTTGGGCACATGATGGATTTATCCTGCTCTTTCCAAATGTTATTCACATAAATGCTTTGATTTTGTTGTTTTTTTATATATGGGGTATTTAGAACAGGATACTCATAAATGGTTATGCTTGAGTGGGGTGATCCTTTCTTGCTGTGATTTGCAGGCTACAGTCAGGGCAACAGAAGAAAAGCCTCTTGAGTGGTATAGCAATAATAGGAAGCAAGTGTCTAGTGATGTTGAGCGTGGTTTTCTGCTCCTTAAAATACATATGCCTTGAAGTCTGCCAGGCATTTTGTTCTACAAAGCATATGGTTTAGCAGATAAAATGATTTCTGACCTGGAGACCTGAACTGACAACTTTGGAGACAAATAAAAACCAGGATGGCTCCATCTGTCAGGCCCATTTCATCTCCATGATGCTTACTGACATTTATGTGTTTGCATCAGGAGACTGATTCAGTGCCTCTTTCTCTCCTTTCCCCAGAAGTCAGTCAGGATCTGGCCTTTTGTGTCTTGGCTTGGTGCATTCATTCAGCTCCAGGTTTCTGGCCACAATCTCTCCTGCGAAGGGCTTTGCCATGTCTGTGTGTTACTGCTTTTGTTGGTTGCTGGATTCAGTCTGAAGCTCTGGGCAGGATCTCTTCTCGACCTTTCTGGGGCTCAGGAGCTTGCCTTAGCAAGTCAAGCTTGCTTCATCTCTGACTTGATGCCAAAGAGGAGTTCATAGATGTCATTCTAGTGGCATATATTTTTGGATAACAGAGCTTTGGATGTTGCACTTGTGCTCTGCTTCCATTTCAGTTTGTCTACAAGTGTCTCTGAATTCAATACCCCTCTTAGCTTTCTGGTGGTGTTTTGTTTGATAGGGCTACCCGGCCATATACTTATGGAGTGTATATTCTAGGTATTTCCTGTAATATGTCCTGTCTTATGCAAGAGTTGTCCCTTGCAGAGGTGCTGGCTGGATTAATTCTATCACTGTTGAATTCAGAGGCTGAATGATGGTTTAGAAAACCCACCTAACCTCTTCTTGGCATGGTCACTGCATTCAGGCCTTGATTGTACTAGAGGGTGGTAGTGTCCAAAACTGGGTAGTGCTCAAAATTGCTTATCCACCTCTATTCCCTTGAGAGGAAGCTGGGACCAAGCTTCATACACCCACAGCTGTTTGGGTAGTAATAGTGGCTTTACCTCTGGTGAAGGAGAAGAGAAGAAGATAGGACGGTGAGATTGGAAATGTCCCACCACATACAAGTGCTTTCTAGGTGGGGATGTAGGAATGAGTGAGTGCTGCCAGCTCTGTGAGCTTTTGAGTGATGAACTTGTTGCCTCCTAGAATAAACTTTGATTTCTTCCTCCTTGTCTTGATAGTCTCTCAATATCCCCAATCTCTCTGTGTCCGGTGGTAGAACAGATGATGGCTTAGGAGAAGGGGATTATTTCTCTTCTTACTAACAAATATATACCCATGTAGTTATTTAAAGCTGAAACTATAAACTCAGTAGTGTCTGAGAACAGAAGCTCTGCTAAGAAGTTTTAAACAAATATTATTACATATGACCTCGTATTTATGAAAGACTTTGCAGACCAAAGTCTGTTACCCTCCTATTGCCTCGGTGAAAGGTTTATTTTCCTAGTCATAATACCTCCACCAGCAATCAGTCTGATTACAGTTTAGGATGATGTAGTAAATACACAAAAGCTCAATTTAACCAACGGCACAGAAGCAAATAATAGTAAGTCAGGGCCTTTGGCCATAAAAATGCAGACATTTACCTTGAATGTTGACTTAAACTGTTTCAATTTTGTGCCAAATGAGGCTTGAAATTTACTAAACACCAATGTTTAGTGTCCATCTGATAAAAATTGCCTTAAATATTATACCTTCCTGCTGCTACTGAAGTTAAACATCTCTTTCTTCGTTGGGGCTCTCTGGAAGTGATGCAACAACTGATGGGTTTTGTTTAGTTTGGGATCTTGGAGCAAACTGTGAGTATTCCATGAGGATGTGGAGGTGTTCTGCCATCACCTGAACTGTGTGGCAATATAAAGCTTTGGTGTCTTTCTGCTTCAGCATAGCCAAGCCTGCAATTTTAGGTTGAAGGAGCAGGATATGATGAAGGAATACAAATAGATAAAGCAAAGCCACTGCAATCTTTATCTCTTACTTTTACTGAGCTTCCTGATTCATTAGCAGGCCTGATTATCCAGTTCCTTGGCTTTAATCTCTAATTAAACACCACTGCAGACAGAGTGTTTGTGCCAAGCTGAACATAAGTGGCCTCTTAATAAATGTGTAACTATGATCTGTGTACTGTTAACCAGAAAAATGTGAGAGCCTGAAGTTCTCAGGGAAGGGGAACTGCCAAAAAGACAGGCTTTTCTCCTTCCTGGAATGGATGACTGTTAGGCTTTTGGTGTCTTTTAAATGGTAATTCCTTAAATCGAAAGCATGTTTAAAGCAAATATGTAAGGGAGGCCTCTCTATGTGACCATCAGGCAGCAAGGTGGTCATTAATCTGTCTGGAGAAGATTCAAGGAGCTGGCAGTTCTGTCTCTTGCTTTCGTTGTTTCCTCAGTGTTTGGGGACCAAAGGATGCTCGAGCAGATGTGAACTCCTGACTGCACTGAGATGTTTTGTTGTCTTGATAACAGGTTAAAGGTGGTCAGTGCTGTTTGAATCTGTTCTGGCTTTGGGGTAAGCTCTGTGTTCGGGTGGGAAAGTTACTGGGGGAAGAAGTTAGGGTACGTGTTCAGGGTGGAGTAGCTATGGTACGTGTTTTTCTACTGGTTTAACAGCAAATGACTTTGAAATGGGTTAGACAGGATCCCACTCTAAAAGGGCAGTACCACCTAAATGGCTCAAACCTGATTGCAAACACACAGGCAATTACAGCTCACCTGGACACATGTACAGGCATTTTCTTTTTAATGTTCTTGAGCATGCTGCCTAAAATAAGGATAACTTTACAGGACAAGCACAGAGGGGGCAAAGCTTTGTGGCTGGTCCATGACATGGACAAAGCCAGGGTGATGTTTTTCTTTACAAAATGTGGGATTTGCTAGAAAGCTTGTGGCCAAAACCTTCAATCCTGTGGTTTAGAGATGCTGAGAGATGAGGATGCGTATGCAGGTAAAGGTGGCATCTGTACGAAGAAGTGTTTGGGAAGCTCGGTGTACAGCCATGCTTAGCAGTTTTCCTTGTGCTTTTTAGCTCTTGTGTCTTAAATACGTTATTCCTTTTGCGTTTGATGATCTGTGAAGTTGGGCTAGGGCAGGGGACAGAAGACTCGGGGTGAGGGGCTGGGATCTAGGTGGAGAAAGTGGGATTGCAGCTGCAGAGCAATCAGACAGAGGGCATCTTCTCTCTTTGCTGTGAACCTTTTTCTTTAAAGTCATAGGGGACTCTCTCCATGCCCCTGGAGCAGTGGTTCAGCTGCACTCTGCAGCAGATGGAGAGGCTGCCCCATCGCTGGAGGCACTGCTATAAATTCCCCATGCCCTTGGAGGTCAGTGCTGTGCAGTAAATATCTCCTCCTGATGCTCCAGGTCCAGCCTATTACCACCTCCACAGCAAAACATAGGACTTGGATAGGGAAGGGTGATGCTCTTGATTTTTGCAGCCTGGTTCCCAGGTATGTGCTGTAAAAGGGACCACCTAAGCCTCTGCCCCCCCAAATTCAGATGAGTCGGTGTGAGGTGACATCACCCTGCCCATTTGATTGTGGTGTGGTACATCTTGGGCATTAGGCTTCATAAGTGGAGGGCTTCTTTTAAGCAGGCATATAAGTAATCTCAAGCCTCCCCCAGCACCACCTTTCTCTTTTCTCCGTGAGCAGATGTGAAACTCGTGCTTTTGTCAGCTTCCCTCCTGCTCAAAAAAAAAAAAAAAAAAAAGAGTAATAATTTGAAAAGAATATTAAATTTGGGAAGGGTGCACAGAAGGGATGGAAGCAAGTTTTCCTCTCGCACATCAGAGCCGCGTGTCCCACATTCCCCTCCTCGAGGCGGATCCTTTGCCTTGATTTCTTTACCTTTTTCTTTTCTTCTGTCATGACTCCTGGAATAATTAGTTACTAGCAACTGTGTGCATGTGGTTTTAAAGGCATCTTGCATAGCAGCAGCATGGGTTCCCTTTCCCATGGCTCTGCAGCGGCTCATCCCCTTGAAGATACGCAATCAGTACTTCTCCTGAACCCACTGATATACTTGGCCATCACTTAAATATCATTACAGCAAAGATTTCAATGAGATCACTGCACATTATACTTTAAAGTTTGACTTTAAAAGAATGTCTGTGCTTTGCTAAAAGGCATTAGTAATGGGATTCTCTATCTTTGAGCTTAATTTATTCTGAAGAGAAAAAGGCCATTATCTTAAATCTTTTTTTCCCCTTTTCCTCCTCTTAGAAAAAAGGAAAAAGCAGGCCTCTGAAGTCCAGTACTTATGGCAGAACTGTTGTTTAATTACTTACTCTCTTAACCCTTTGGAGGAAAGTGAGGTTAGAGGGAGGTGGGAGCCAACTGCATTTTAGGGTCGTGCTTTCACAAACAGTGCTGGGGTTGGTCTGTCTTCTAACCCCTCCTTCTCTCAACCTGCTTTGCTCCAGGTTTAGCAAGCCGTAGGCTCATCTTTAGTGACAAAACTAGAGCCATTCACGTTGTGCAGTGACATAGCTTTGCTGTGGGTGTACCTAGACTAAGCCAGGAGGATGGACACCAAAATCCTGGGGTTTCTCAGGGTTAGCCAGCAGGATGGGACCTCCAGCTGAAAGATTGCCTTGTGACAGACATAACCTGAGGGTGTGTTGAGTCAGTCAAGGTTTCTGGTGCTTTGCATGTTTCCTGGGGTTTTGGTTTTAAGCATGACTTAAACAACTACCACTTAGCATCTGTAGCATAACCTTTAATTGGTGCAAGTTGTATAGATGGATGTAGAGTCTTTGTGACAATCCTGACCAGTGGTTAAAGCAGCGTCTTCTGCTGCTTGAATCCCTTGACTCAGTTTCCCCTTCCAGTAAATCTGTATGAATGATGCGTGCTTATTTCAATGCAGTCCTGAAGGTTAATTTATCTTTTCCCAAGCACTTAGCAAGCATCAAGTGTTACATAAATCTCAAGTATTATTATCCACAAGATGTATTGATTTGCAGAGTGTGGTCATATCGTCTGGATTTCTTTTTTCCTTTAAAAATTTCAATCCATTAGAAAGAGGAGGGGAAAAAAACCCAACCCATAGCTCTTAGACAAGATAGTTGCATCAACAAAACATCTAATCAATGATGAGGCAAATGGGGCCAATTCTGTATTGTCTTCAGCTTCTGATTATGGTTTGTATGGACTGCACAGGAGTGTTGGGGATTGCTAGGGTTGACTTGCAGTGCTGGAGTGACACTTTCCCACCTTTTCCTTGTTTCCCTGCAGGATAAGCTGCTCTGTGCTGTCTCCAGTTGCCCTTGGTTATTAAAAGGAGCAGCTCATGCGTCATTGGCAAATCAAATTCTTCCAGCAGAAAGCAGGATTATTTACACACCTATGGCAGTGTTATCTCTGGGGATGTGGCAATAGAGACTGGTGGGTTTGGGGGTGCTGAATGCAAACACAGGGAATAAATCATCAGGGAGCAGCAGTGAAGAGCAGGGTTGCTCCTCCAGCTCCCAGGCGCTGCTGTAATTTACCCTATCAGGAACAGCAGGACAGGAGAGATAACTGAAT